>NC_143409.1:13902348-14053863 GCF_052110815.1 Crocodylus siamensis | reverse complement strand
TAGCTGGCACCAGACAAGCTATATATCCACAAATTAAACCACTGAGAGTCCTGATGGGTCTGTGACTATAGGTCCAACTATGCTGGCACCCAAGTAACCGGCAAGCAGCTCTTCAAGCTCTGGCCTGCCCGGAGGCCTGGAGGGTCTCCACTGGACCTGGATCGGGACCCTTGATTTATTTAACATGAGCCACCAAGTAGCCCTCAGACAGGAGCTTCATGTGGTCACTTTGTGGCAGATTCTAACTCATGGCTCCATGTCCTAACAGCCTGAGCAAACATGGTCCCTTTCTCATCTTCCCCACAACCCCTCCCCAGCATGAAGAAGGTACCTGGAAATCAGGAAGCTGGAGCTAATGTTTGACTTGCTGCTCTCTAGAGGTGTGTAGACATGTCTAAGTCAACTTTAAAAAGGCAGCTTAACTAAGTGGACTTAACTAAGTCAACTGAAATTAAGCCACATCTGAGTGTACACACATACAGCTCCTTACATGCTGGCAGCCATCTTGTGAGCCCTCCTGCTTAGAGTCATCTTAACTAATGCGACTCAAGATAATACACCTCAGAGTTATATCATCTTGTGCCACATTTAAATTGACTGCCCCATATATGTGTGTATGGTCTGACAGTTAAGTCGATTAAAAAAAATTGAATTGACTTAACTGTCAGAAAGCTAGGAAGTGTCTATGCACCCCAGGGTCTTAAAATCGGGTTTTCATCTTGCCTTGAAGCAAGTTATTTAAATGCCTTTTTGTCCCTCATCCTGGCTTTACGGTGTCTGTCCCCCTCCCTGTTCTTGCTGGCACAGCCCTGCAGCTGCATGTAGTCATAGGTGTACTTGGGGCACTTAGGCATTTGGCAACAATGATGTTTCTCTCCTGAAATCATCTGTGGCAAAGCCATTCTGTTCAGGAGCTGCAATGTGAGGTTGTACAGCCTGGCTGGCTATCCCAGAGCAGTGGGTCTCAACCTTTTTAGACTCCAGACCCCCCTCAGGCAATGCCAGCTCTTTGTTTGCACTCAATTTTTGTCTGCAGAAAAATACTAGAGCAGTTGACTTGCTGAGAAGAACTCAGGAAGCCCACAGCAGGCCAGTGGGTTTTTAATCCTGTGAATTTGTATTTGAAACCTCTGGGTTAATCATGTGAATCATGTCTGCGCATCTAACAGTGCTAGCATTGTGTGGCATCCTGAGGCACCCTTGAAAGGATCTCAAGCCACCCCAGGGTGCCACTGAACCCGAGCTGAGAATCACTGTCCTAGGGTCTCTTCTAACTCTCCATGAGTGCCTTGGCTCAGTGCCGTTCTAGATGGATCCCCCTTGAAAATCAACTTGCTCATCATTATAGCGCCTCCCCTAACCCACTGGGCTATGCACACCAGGTTGTGACTGCAGGACCTCACATAAACTTTTGGCAATAACTTAATGGCTCTAAATGGCTGTGGCTGAGTGAAATGGAGATATCTGGTGGCAGTTAGCACTTGGGGGTGGTAGAGATCTAAAACAGCTGACAGGATGGAGGCTTGTCTGTGGGGACCGAGAAGAGCTGCACCTTGGTGTCATGTACCCAGAAGGGATTTATTTCATTTAGAAGGAAAGACAGAAACTTCGCAGGTTCTTCCTAATGCTCCAAGGTGCTGTGATGACCCCTTCATACATGGACCTACAGATTTGGGGTCACAGAGGAGGCTTTTCCTGTGCGAAGTCTATAATGAGAGTGATCACTAGGGGGCACTCGGAGCCTTCTGCCCATGTAACACACTGCCAGGCACCTGTGCAGACAGCCTCACTATAAGGAAAGATGATTTGTCCACTTTAACCTGGCCTGTTCTCCCCCTCTTGAAACAATAACGAGGTAGTAATCCTCATGACAGCACAAGTCCTCCAGGTTATTCCCTCCTTGGGATCCCTCCTGGTAAACTCTGAGGACTTCGGGGCAGGAAGCGTCTCTATATTAAGTCACCCTGATTGGCACGGTGTTCACTCAAGACATGATAATAGTAACCCTGGACAGTTTTGTAACACTGATTGCATCAGATTTATTCTGGTCAGATACAGCGTGTTAGCAAAGAGGTGATAAATAGGCTCCTTTTCTTACAGCTGGGCCTTTGGCGTCTTCAGGCAGCAGTTTTTGTTCACTGCCTCTGCAGGTCCACCTCTTTGCCGAGGGCACGTTAATAGTGTGTTTGGCATAGAGCAATGCACCTGCACGCAGGGAGAAAAGGAACGTCTTGCTGGAAAAAAAAGGCATGGCAGGTGCGCAAGTTAAGAGTCAGAGTGGATGTGTGCTCCTAATTGTTTCTTCCTCTAGATTAATACCATTCTGGCAAGGGTTCCTGACACAAGGTGCCCTGTGTATTACCTCTGAAAGGGGTAGGGAGGGACCCAGCCCCTCAGTTAGGGGCAGATGCAGGGAGGCCTAGCAGTTATGGCAGACCCTGCATTGCATTAACTCCTGGTGTGACCCAGAACAAGTCTCTCTGGGGGTGTCCAAACCCTATCCCGAGCACCTAGAGGGGAACACCCCGCATCTGCATGTGCCAAAATGGGAATGCAGCAGCGAAGTCCCTCTGGGGGCACTCACTGTGGCTGCTCTTAAACACACCAGAGACAGGCCCTCACCTCCACAGTTCTGGGCTTGGTACATGGGCGTAGGAGCAGAGGGGTGGGACTCGTTCAAGAACATCCCAGAGAGCCCCAGCAATGGAGTGGAGATGTGCCCTTACTCCATTAGTGCCTCGGTTTCTCCCTTTGTAGAAAGGAGGGTGAGAACCCTTCCCTACATCACCCACGGGAGGGGGTAGGCACATAAAAGATGGTGACAGCAGCTATGGGACCTCTTGACCTCATCACAAGCTTTTCCTGAGTTGGTTTTAATGACATTTCATCCTTATCTACACATTCCTGTTGAGAGAGCTTGATTTTGACCCAATGCCATTCTCCAGTGAAAATCTGTTCCACTTGAATGTCTTCCACCCACTTTGGTGACAGCACGGATGGGCTTCTCCTCCGGGTAGCAGTTTTCAGCCTTCTCCATGCTGGCACCCCTTTGCCCTTACAAAGGGATCATTGCCTCCTGATGGCCACACTCCATGGCATGAGTGCCTATGCCTCAGGGGTAGTCATCTGGTTGCTGAGGGGTTTCACTCAATTCCTCTAGCCTGCTGGGTTGAACCCACACCACCTGTTTCCACCGCGCTTGATCCCGACAACCGAACCATTTCAGCTCATGCATATAGACAAAGCAAGACCCCAGCTGTGGTGCCTTGCTACCCTGCAGCCCAGTGGAGCTGAGCCTGTGCCAGATGCTGACCCAGGAGATGGCCTACGAAGAACCCCTTGCTGTGCCTGCCGCTAGCATTTGAGAGCCGCGGTTTGGTGAGTGGACAGGCGTTCATAAATCTGGAGCACTGACATTGTTTTAGCATTCGTCTAATTGGTGCCATGCAGTTAAACCAGGCCACTTAGAGTTCTGTTGGGAGCTGGGGCTTCCATTTACAAGTTCCCCTGCATGGCTAAAGGGCACCGCGCTCGCTAATAGGTGTTAAATTGGAGCATCAAATTTTAATAAGCCTCCTAATGGAATTGTGTGGCTCCTCGGCAGCTTTGGGACGCCTCTGTTATGGCACCTGTGTGCCTGAGCGAGCCCGGGTGCCAGGGGAGCAGCCATGGCAGTGAAGGGGATTAACCAGCTGAGAGAAACCCCCTGGGGCTTCAGAGATGGAAAGCTGCCTCGCTCTCTGGCATGGAGATGACACTGGCCAGGTTCCTGCCTGCCTGCCTGTTTCTCTGTCTGTCTGTCTATCACAGGGCTGTCGTGATAATGTTTTCCCCAGTTCCAACCCCTCTTTCCTTTGGAGCAGGACTGCATTGTTTCTGTCCCTCCTCATAGCTCTATGGAAGCCTGTGGGCTGGGCAGTGAGCCTGGGCATACTCAGGGTACAGACTGGCTACACCCCGAGGTTTTCAGCAGCAGTGCTCAGGGAGCTGAGCAGTTTTGCTGCCCCCTAGGTATCTGACACACCAGAGTGAACGTCTTAGGCCTTCCAGTAAGAGCATGGCAAGAGACGTGGCGATTGCTCTCCTCCCTGGGAATCAGTGGGATGCTAATGGAAACCAGGAGGGTCACCTGTGACTGTCCTCAATACTCTCTGGAGAAAACATGGGGGACTCCAAATGCCACTGACTTGTCGGCACTTCCTTCCTCCCCAGATTTGGCTAGTCTCAAATCTGTCAGCACGAGGTTGAGCTTCCCCCTTCACCAATGGGGGTGGGTTCATTGTGCTGCACACAACTTGCCTGGTGTGGAAGGACCGCACTCTGCTTTAGAAAGACAACACTGATCACTGCCCCCCATGGCCCAAAGCTCACATTCGGGTCAGTCTCAGAAGATGGCTCCATGTGTGGGGTGGGGGTTAATATCATTGTCTTCTCTGGTGGGTCATCAGTGGATGGTTTTTCAAATGCAACTTGGACACCCGAGGTCCTGTCCATTTCCCATAGGTACTTAGAGCCCTATGGGGTGTTTTCAGTAAGAAAAGGGTTTGCTCTGGTGCACCAGGCTAAATTCTCCCTTGTTGCATTTGGCAGTAGGTGCTGGCAGCCTGTGCACTGTGGTCCTTTGGGTTGAAAATCAGACAGGTCATGTGCAGTCTCATTAGGCAAAGGACATTGCAATGTACCATCCAAACATCATATAGGGAGCATCCATGAAAGCCAAAAGGCTGCTCTGCTCTGTAAGCCATTGTGCATGTGTGAACAAGAGGAAGGGGATTGGAGGGTCCACACGTGATGGCTTAGCTTGAAGTGGCAGGTGCTGTGACATGCCAGATCCTACGCTGGTAAGAATTTGCTTGCTCTTGGGGTGATGACTTGGCAGCTAGTGTCATGGCAACAGCATTGCCTTGGCTGAACAAGAACATTTCACTCTCCCACACACCCCAGGTAAGGAGTCTCTGGTTAACAAATAAAACATCCTCCTCCTCATCATCATGGTGGTGTTGGTAAGAAGGTTTTGTGCTCTGGCTGGTCTAATTCCTGACAGTTTTGCAAGACCACTCAAGCACTATATGGCATGTGAGAACGCAGGATTTCAGCTTTCCTCTGACTATGAATCAATACCACGTGACAGCAGCAGCTCTAGGGAAAACTGGAGAGCGGCCATGGGATGGTTGCAAAGCTGATGTGTCACCCTCCATTCAGCTTTCCAGCGATAGATTGGTGAATCTGCCTCAAGGCAGATGCCCCTGTGTGTATGGGCAACCTGCATGCATAGAGGGCAGCTTCAATTATACCTGCTGGGTGAGGAGCAGGTATAATAGGAGGAGCAGGCCATTGTTTCTAGTGAGGAGGTTTTGAAGGTAGGTGACAAGCTAAGTCCCCAGTTTCTATCCATGTGGTAGATACTAAAGAGCACAACTGTATCTACTACCACAGAGGACAGCCCTTGGAGTCTAATGGCCTGCACCCCTGAATTTGCTGGTCAGTGGATTAAAATATAGCTCGTGCTCATAGAAATGCACGTGATGGTTTTTGGATAACGTTATCATTGCAAGAGGCTTCTCCTCCTGGCACTGCTGGAAAGCCAAACACAACCATGGCAGGAAGAGCTCGCTCCATCTTTGGAAGTGAACCTGACTGGAAACAGACAGCGCCAGTGTCCGGTGCAGTTTCTCTGGGATCACAGTACAACCAGTAACGACAAAGCAGACAGTGATGAAAAACAAAGGGCATTTTGTTTAATTTGTAATGCAGATGTGGCAGTTCGTAGCACGATGTCTTTCTCATCTTCCTTCATCTTCCTTTGTTTATTATTTCATTCATCTCTCCATCGCCTCCTGGTGAAACGGTACCCAGAGGAAGCCATCTGTGATACATATAAACAAGTGTTATTGGTCCTACACAACGAGGGATCAATGCTTAGATTCCTGCACGCCATCTGCTGGCCCTTTATCTATTAACTATTTGCATATATGCAGACTCAGAGCGCTCGGGTAACCCTCTGCAATTCATCTGCTCTCCCCGTCACCGTCACTCCCTATCACTGGAGCATTGAGGGTTTTATGGACAGAAAAGACAATGCCTTCCCTGTTTAGAGTGGAGAATCTGTCACCTCCAGACCAAATGACTTGGAAGCCAAGCCAGTGGAAGGGGCCGAAATGCAATTTTTGTCACTTCCATCCGCGCCTGTGAATGCAGATCATGAATTACACGCCCGCCAGATGACAGGTTGACATTTTAGCTCCAAACATTCTCCTATAATTAGTAGAATCTAATGCAATACAGGGAATGGCTCCATTTTACAAACACATTATCGTAATGCCTTTAAATAAGATAATTGATTATGCCTCTGCATAAGAAAATGAAATATTCGGTGTAATTAAAACCGACATTCAGATTCTGGCATGCTGACAGGTGAGGCCATGTGTCATTTGATACATCTTTAAAGGAATATTCCCACCCACCTGACTTCCCAAAGTTTTGAGCATTGTTCCTTGCTGTTTTCATTCCAAAGGGTTTCAGTGAAGGTATGCCCCCCCCCATCTTAATTTGGCCTCATCTCATCAGCTGACAAAAACCTGCAAGTCAGGCTTTCATGAGCAGGGATGCTGGTAGATTTGAGCAGTTTTGGGGGCCTGCTCTGTGTTTGTGTCCTCCTGGGAATTCTTGTGCAGCGCTTGGGAGGTGGTCCTGTCTCTTCCAAGCCCACAGTTGACGGTTTATTTTATCAGTGCCCTGAGCTGTTTGCTATCTTCCCCCATACTTCTGCACGAGAAGGGCTTGCTGTCTGGCAGTAGGTGAAATGCGTCCTGTGCATTGTGTCTAAAATGCTCAGGGGTTTTTTCGGATGAAAGTGATCCCTGAATAGAAGCCGTCCTCGTTAATACACCGAGTCAACCAAGGGCCCACTGTTGGAAGGTGAGAGTGTGTAGACCAGTGGGAGAACATCTGTGCTTGCTTCATGGGCTGGTACCATCGACCATATGGTGGCTTTACCAGGCTGTCAGCTACACGTTTGTTCTTTCCAGTCACTTCGATGCCATTGTGGAGTGAGGTTTCGTTCCTCCCCTCTGTCCTGCCCTTTGCACTGCAGGCCCCAGAAGTCTCATACTGTTACACCAGGAAAGATGACCGAGAAGAGCGAGCCTCTAGATCAGGCCTAAATACCTGACCATCAACAAATGCATTTCCCACAGGGCTAGATGGCTCAGGGGAGCCAGAAAGTGGGCACAGAGCTTTTGACTGGCAACATTGCTGGGTGACACCTGGTCCCACTTGGGGATGACCCAAAGTTCCTGCCAACCACATGCAAAGTGCGCATGGGACTTAATCTGGTTCCTAATGGAGAAGAGTCCCTGACCAACCACTACCACCTGTCACTGGAGGCTGATCCCTGCTTTTTGGCAGAATCAATGCAGACATCAGGGTCTGAATGGCCCTTGGAGTCTGAAGTCCCAACAGGCTTCTCCAAGTCAGCACTAGCACAGACAGATGCGAATTCTTGCCCTGCTGCTGCTCACAGTAGATCCTTACAGTGCAGGCAGGCACAGCAGAGGGCTCAGTCTCAGGGGGGTTTATCAGGCACTGTTACTACAAGTGTTTAAAAGAGGATTGGAATCTGGCTGCCCCAGCCCTTGTGTGCTTTGCTCCATAGCAGATGATGTGCAGAGATCTTTGGCAGGTGCAATGAGTGTGACTCCTGCCTGCAGCCATATAGGAAGGGTTTGGATCTGCTGGACTGGTTTTGGTGTACAGTGGATTCTCTGCCCTTGTGGGGTAGTGGCACATTAGACAGGAAGAGGAGGTCTGGTGGTTCAAAGTCACTATCGAAGTACTCTGGGTTGGTAACTTGCTTCCAGCTGTGTGCTATGGGTGTTGAAGTGGTGTACAGCAGGAATAGTCTCTATAGCACATGCAAAGGCAAGGAAAAGAGCTGGAATAGAACAAGCCAGATATTAGGTGGCACTCCTCATTGTCCTCAGATCCATTGTACTTAAAGGCTGCAGTAAATTATCCCTAAGGAACAGAGGGAACTAAGGCTGGACTTGGCCTTTCTTCCCAATCTTACCGGGGTTGAAGCATTTATCATCTGAATTGATCAGCCCTCACTCTGTCTGGTCTGCCTTGACCTCAGAGCCCTCTCACTCCACATCTTTTCCCACTTGTGGGCTTCATCCTCATTAAAAAGACAGAGGATCCATGCAGGCTGTGCAGCCAGGCTGATTTAAAGGATTATGACAGAGTAGGTTGTTCCATCAGCTAGACGGCAGATGCACGACGTATAAAGAGCCAGTCCTGGCTGAGAAAAGTTTGACCGAGGTATTACCAGCCAGCCAACTGGCAAAGCCACTACTTCTTTGGACCTCACGGTCCTGGCAGTACTACTGAGCAAGTAGCAACTCCAGCCACTGGGTGTAGGACTCCCTTGATCTCTAGTTAAACTTCAACTTCTTTTCAGGCTTCTTGTTGCAAGGGTGCCTAGGTGATAGTAAGATGGAGCTGTATGTCTGTATGCACATCTCTAGCCCCTGTGCCTGGATCTGTATCTATTATCTTGCCTCTAGAGGTGATGTCCATGAGACCAACAGCAGAGCCACAATAGGAATGAATGTGTTAGGCAGCTGTGGCCTCTGCCTGCTAAACCTCTGGCCTTATGTTAACATCCCCCCTGCCACCCCATTCCCAATGGGAAAGCTTCAAACAGTTCCCATTTATATATTAAATCAACCAGCCAAAGAAATGGCTCTTCCTCTATCAATGGAGGATTCTCCAGCAAGAGACAAACTGACAAGGCTCAAGTCCTGTGCCTCAGGGACTGTTTCTACAAGTTTGACTATCATGGTGTTAAACCTTCCCTTCCTGACCCTTGCCTTTCTCCCTGAAAAGGCCCAGGATGTCTGACTTGAAGTGCACCACGTTTTTAAATATAAATAGAACTATTTCCATGAGGCCTGTCCAATTGGTCTCATGGTAACTCAGCCACATGGCTGTACAGAAAAAGGGCTGGAAGAAACAGTCCCGTTGGCTTGCTAGTAACCTACATAATATAGACAAAATACAGAACAACCAGGTATTCCAAAACCAAAGCCAGAACCCCTTTCTTCACATCCTTATCCACTCATACATCTATCTACTTTCATCATCATCATCCTTTTAGGGTTTTCTCAAGCATCTGTCTCCATTGTATTTAAGCATCCACAGATAACAGCGAATAGTCACTCGACAGAGATCCAGGGAGTGTCCAGAATTGGCTGGGAATATGCCCTGCTTTCTCTCTGTAAAATCATAGTCATAGAAATCACAGAGAAGTAGGGCTGGAAGGGACCTCCAGAGGTCATCTAGGTAGGATCATCCCTATCCAAACCATCCTATCCAAACTACCATCAACCCTAACACAACACAACATAACACCTTAACCTGCCACAGGTACAGCAGGGACACCACAGCGGCCAGTGTCCTGCTTCTATAAAAGGTTGTTAATATGTGCTCAAGAGATCCCAAGTAGAGGGTCCACCTACAAAGGAAGGCAACCCGCCCCCACCCCCAGTCCATAGGGTCATAGGGTCAAATTCCTTCCTGACCCCAAATATGTGGTTGGTCTGACCCTGAGCAGAGGGGCAAGACAGACTTGGATGGAGCTGGATTCCTGCTCCCAGTGCAGCGGCCAGGGAGATGGGGACAAGTGAAACCAAATTAGTGAAACCAGAGAGCATTCCCTAAGGGAAAATCGAAATGGCAATCAATGTCTGTGAGGGGTGGGTGACACCATGCCCCCCATCTCTCCTTCCACCTCGAGGGAGGGCTGCAGAACAAGTATAAAACCTCCCCCGCGTCACTGTCTGGAAGCTCTGGCAAAGGCAGGCCTGGCGAGGGGAGGGGCACGCGGGGAGCCCACTGAGAGCTCCCTGTCTGCTGCTGCTTGCATTTGTAGGCTGCTGCTGGCTTTATCCATTGCTTTTTAGGCCATTATGTGCAGCTCCAGGGGCTGTGGTCAGCTGTGTGGTGCGCCTGAGCCCACTGGGATGCAGAGGTACAGCCAACAGGTTGCACATTCCTTGCCTTTTAAGAGGGTTTGTAAAAGAAATGCATGCACACAGTGGCCGAGGCAAACAGACCGAAGTTTAACCTGGAGGTTTGGAGCCATTTGCTTCTCTTCTTTTTATCCCCCTTCCTGCCCCCACCCCTCAGAGGCTGTGTCTTCTCTGTGGCCTGGGTGTGACACCATCCTACCCTCATACTCCACAGCATTTGGGAGGTGTGAGTACAGCATCTTTAGACAGATCAGTGCTTTTCATACAGCCAGCTTGGGCCTCAAGAGCTGGGTCACAGTGCGGGCTTCCCTGAATGTGCCTAACGGAGAGGCTGGGTACTCACTCACCAGCTGAAGCCCTTGGTTGGTGTAGGTGCCTGAACTGGCTGGATTGAAGCTAGGTCAGGTGTGCCTGTACGTGTCTCAGCCTCCAGCTGCAGGGCATCCCCTCCACACTGCTGTCCCCATCCCTAGTCACCTAGGACTGAATATTGTGATGGGAATGTAATGTGTGTAAGAGCAGGTGGAACTAGGGACCGTCTGCTGAGCTGTGGTGAGTGTCAGTTTGGACTACAATTACCAACCCCCACCCCAAAGTCTGCAGGGCAGGGGAAAAAGGAAGAGAACACAAGCAAGGGAAGAAGTTTGAGGCTGAGTAAAGAGGAGATAAAGCTGTTGTGGACCTGGTCAGCCCCTGGCTTGGTCAGCCAGGATTGCATGGACTGAAGGAGCTGGACTCAGACTTGGGAGCAGCTGCAGGCTGCTGTTTGAGGGCTCTGGGATGACGGCTCTGGGATGACAGCTCTGGAGGTGCCCAGGGGAGGGAATTAAACTAAGTGCTGAATGTATGTCACCACTGTGGTGATAGTCCTTGATCTGTTACCTGTTCCTCCCTTTGGCCTGTTGCCTTGTGACCCGAACCCCTATGATTTTCTGTATAAAAGTGGGAAGTTCCCCTTGTTTCTTGTGCCAGTTCCTGGGGCTGCAGGGTTGGCACAGTATATGAAGACTCTGAAAATCCACCCACCCTGTTTGCGGGGACCTCTTCCCCACAAGATTTTTGCATGCATTAACTCACATCTGCCTGGGCAAAGATGCCCACTGCACACACCAGTGCAGACGTAAATGCAGGCACAGGCCCGTGCAAAAGGGCTACATGTAAATTGTGGCAGTGCTGTGTTGGAGTTTCCATTGACATTTTGGCTTCAGCCAAAATGCCCCTAAGTTTTCTCACTAGATCTGTCTGCACTGATCTCCAGGGCTGGGTCTCATTCTGCCGACCTTTTGCACTATTGATGAGCAACCAAGTGGCCTCCTATAGTGAAGGAAACAGTGAGAACTGAAGGTTGGCTCTGGGTCTCAAACAGGCTGGAGTAGTCACCCAGGGGAGCCTGTCTCAGAGTAGTACCAATGCCCCCATCTTAGTCTTGGCATGCACATTGTCAGATCCTGTTGCTGTTGAGAGGAGGGAACTGATCAGCACTAATCATTTCTGTGTGGTGGGGAACGTGCAGACGCTTGACATTAGCTCGTTACTCATCGCTCAGAGACCTGCTGTGTGCTTCCTGATGCTCAGTCACCACCTGGGCGATGGATCACTTTGTGAGCCAGATGCCAGTCTGTGCTGGGTGGTGCAGCCATTTACTGTCATGTGGTTGCCTCCTCGTTTCCCACACCCACCTGAACAGCCACCCACCTATGACTCACTGCATTGTGCTCCGGCATTTATGCAGACATCTTCCTCCAAGTGCTTTATGACATGGATTACTGAAGACAGATGCCCTCCCCCATGACTCCCCTCACTATGTTCCCAGCTGTGATTGTTTGGTACGGGATGGCAGCATGCACCAAGGTCCATTTTACAGATGGGGAAACTGAGGCACAGAGGTGGGAAGTGACTTGCGCAGCGTCTCACAGTGAGTCAGCGGCAGAGCTGGGAACAGAACTGAGGAGTCCAGCCACCCTATGCTTTCATCTAATTGCTCAACCTCATTCCCACGGAGTGCCAGTAAGTAAACCCCAAGGGCATACCTGCACCACGTTGGATGGCTCTAAGTATACCCTGCCCCATCACTGTTGCTCTGTGAGCACCAAGGGCCAAAAGCTTGTCATGTAGCCACTTTGTGATGTGTCCCAGCACTGCTCTCTATCTCCTCGTCTGACATGTGCTTATAAGAGCCACGTAGGGCCTATTCGGTGCTATACTGCTGGTGGCCACATCAGATGGTGCTCCAGATGTGGGGCGTAGGAGAAGGCACTCAAGATGCGTTTCCACAGAGACACTCCTGAACACAGTCTGAATCAGTGTGGACATGCCCCAGGAGTCGTGACTCCCCATCTCCCACTAACCATCAGGAACCAGTGACTTGGTCGGATGAGCTTCCAAGGAACGATAGCAGGCCACCTGTTCCTTCATGTTTATAGCATTGCTCATTTCTGGGACAGCAGCACTGCTCATGGGCCAACCTTTCTGAGCCCTATTGCCCATAGTCTTGGGCTCAGACTAAGCCAGGGCAAGCCTTAGCTGTTCCATAGGAAGCCCATGAAGCAGTGGGGAAAGCGCAGCGAGGGGGGAATGGTCAGTCTGGAGGAGAAACCAACAGCACGGCACTGCCCAGAGCAATATCATGAGCTTAAAGACAGCCTCCCCCCTGTCACCCATTCTCCTTTAGAGACACACACGCTTGCTCACTGACCCTCACACCATCTCAGGTACACACTCCCACATATACCAACACACACTCTCTTTGCTACATACACTAAGACTCGCGTTCTGCTGCAGTCTCTCTCAGACAGCCGGATACTCTTGCAAACTCTTTTTCTTACACACATAACTCTTTCTCCCTCACCCTCACATACTCACACACCCACACCCACACACTTGGGAATGATACAAGCAGAAGAGAAATGCAACAAAATTAGTATTAGTCACGGCTTCTGAGTAGGAGGAAGGTTGTGAGCTGGGGGAAGAACAACAGGCGTTGAACAGTGAAACACCACAGCCTGTTGGTGGGGTCACCAGTGCTTTTGCTGTGCCACCAGCTAATAGCCTGGGCATGTACTACAGTGAAGCATCGGGCTTAGGGTCTCATGGAAACTTAGTGTAAAAAAATAACTTTTCCAAGCTGATTTGGGTCAGACCCTAACATGGCTTGTGAGCTACCCAGTAGGTAAGGAAGCCACGGTGAAGGGAGTCAGCCATGGATTTTGCTGAGAAAGGGGTCCAACGGGAAACTAAAGGGGTCTGCTTGGACACCTTCCTCATAGACCTGAAAGAGCGGGTCAGCCGATAACAAGTTGCAGCTGAAGCTAAATTGTGAGAAGCCACCAGGGAGGACAGGGAAACAAGAGCGGGGGGCCCAAAGGTAAGAGTCACAGGCAGGAAGTGACATGATGAGATGAACTGCAAAGAAATGCAGCTGATCTGTCTGGATAAGTGTCTGAAACCTGGGATGCAGCCCTGGCTGGGAGGGACCTAGAGTCGGTAAGGATTGGCACTTGGGATAAGCATTAACGGCAGCCCAGCTCAACACTTGCTACTGGTTTCTCGGACAACACACTTGTGTGTAAATGTTCTGCTCTGAAAATGTTCTGGCTGCCAGATACCTTCCTAAATGCAGCTTCCAAGTCCCACAGAGTGTGTGGGTGGTGGATTCGAGTGGAGAATTATCACAAATGTTCAGTTTCACTATCTCTTTCCTTACAAATAAAGCTCAGCTCTGCAACTAAATGAAACGCACACTCCCTCCCCCTTTCGCTACCACGCTGGAAGAGAAAACAGGTTAGCCTCCTGCCACCGGCTTGGCTCTCCATAGGTCAAGTGCGAGCTATTAGTGACTGGTGTAAAGGACTGGCCCCTGCTGGTGGTCACTAATGGCTACAAAGCTGTCTGGAGCTAAGGGGGAAAGGGCATGGGAGTAATAGCTTTAAGCGTATGGGAAAGGGATGGGGAGAGAGAAAGAGGGGAGCTGAAGGCTTGTTCTGCAGTCTGTCCTAGGGCTCAGAGCTGGTGAGATCCCTGTCCAAGTGTGGAGGTCAGCTCAGAGTCTCTACGCATGCCTGTCTTGGAGTTGTGTGTCTGGCAAGATGGATACCCTGCGTGCTGTGTGTCAGCACCACCTTCTCTTAGTGTCCTCTCCTTCCAGTGGCACTACCACTGCCACTCATCTCTTGCAGCCTGAGGGACACCAGCACCCTTTAGTTATGACCATTGCAGCTTTGTCACCAGCCCTTCTCCAGCCTGCCCACCTGGGCATGGAGAAACAGAGTGGAAGCCCATGCTAGGAAATTACCTCTTCCCAAGGTGTGCATATAACACGGACCCATTCCTGGTACTGTCTGTCCACTCCTCATGTCATGAAGATCCATCCCATGAATGACCATGCATAGGCTGTCTATTCTGGCACTACGTGTGTATCCACTTCCATGGTATAACTGTACATGGGCATAGCCATTCCTAGTTTGCACAATATTGATGGGTGGCATCATGTGTGCTCACTCCATCAGCCATGCACACTTTTTATCTATCTAGTCCATCCCTTGTTTGTTTCTGTGCTTGGTGTTATGCAGTTTTCTTCCCTCCAATACATCACCGGACACTTGTGACTGCTTCTCACGCCATGGGCTGAGTCATTGGGGCAGGGGATTATTTATATCATGTTGGCCTTTGCATGGGGTTCCAGTTCTGGTTTAATCGCTGTCCAGACTGTAAGAGTTGTGACCGGTCCCAACTCTCCTCACTCCCTGGACATTGTTCTTTCTGTAGGAAAGCACGAGACGATATTTCTGAAGTGACCATGTTCCATAAGGGCTGTGCACGGAGCCATGCTGCCTGGAAATCCATTGCAATCTGAAAGTAGATGAGTAATGGATCAGAACAGCATTTATTCATTAAAATTCTTCAGATGAAAAACAGCCCCATGGTATTTCCAGCAATCTGTGTTTTGCCCAAGCAAAACCCAAGGGTTACAATGCAGAGAAGAGGGAAGTCAAACACGGTAACATTTCCACCTTGTATTGGCTATGATGATTGCATCATCTTTAATTACAATAGGGCTTTCCACCCATTAAAGCATTCAGGCACCGGCAGTATTCTCAGGTTCCCTGTCTTCAGACAGATCTGTCTCTGAACTGTTTTTTTTCCGTGCATTTAAAACCAGCTGTAATTAATAATCACATTGTTTTCCTTTGAACATTCACCTAGGTGCAAAAAAGAGAGAAAGCAGGAGGTAAGCGAATAAGCAGAGATACCTGGGGATTTTTTGCTTTCAAGAAATTGCTTTTTCCATTTTTTTCAGAGAATTTTGTGCCGACACAAGGTTAAAGGTGCTAGATTGACAGCCCCGGAGACTCAGCTCATCTGTTTGTCTCAGAGTATTGGAAGCAGTGCAAACAGCTTCAGATCATCTCAACAGTTTGCCTTGCCTCCATGGACAAGAGAAGTGGGTTTCTTTAGCCCTTTCAATCTTTGGCCTGTTTTCTCAGGTGTCTATCAAGAGTCAATGACAGTGACTGTGGTGTGAGTGCCTGGCCACTGGAACTGGGCTGAGACCATCAGTTCATTTCATGTCAGAGCAGTGGATAAAAATAACTTTTGTTCTCCACCGCCTGGAAGAGAATCAGTGGTGTAGGAGTGAAATGAATGTACCACTGGCCCCTGAGCTATGCAGGATCCCAGCTCTTCTCCTGAATGGAGAAGAGGCCTTACTTGCAATGCTCAGATTCTTAGAGCCAGAAATCAGATAACAAACTCCCTGCCCATAGTTTTGGTGCAAACCTTGGGCAGGAGGATTGTTCTTCCCATCTGTTCTTCTCATAGGCAATCTGCTATGGAAAGCTGTTGCATAAATCTTGGGGCAAGAGTACCTGAGGGAGCACCTGAATATTGGTTAACAGATGGGATCATCCATTCTTCAAGCAAGGAGCTTTTCCTTCCCTTTCCCGCGAGCATGATTTTAATCTAGAATGGTGATTTTCAGGAGGCTTCCACCAGCTCTTTGCATTTTAGTGGCTTGCCTGGAAACAAGATCATACCTAGTCTTGCTTTCCAAGAGATGCCTAATTCTGTCCCCACACATGAGCACCCCCATGTTTGTTCACTTGTCCACAATTCACTAAGTTACTTTGGTCCTGTACTATCACTCATAACCATGACAAGCTATCCCGTAACTCCAGAAAACACAGCCAGTTGTATCATCTGCCATTCCCATTATTTCACTGTTTTTTGTCATTTGGTGAAAGCTATGATAACGTGAGGGGACATTGCTGAGTGGTTTGTTGGGACCCAGAGGCTTCTGGGCCCAGCTTAATAGTGCCAGCATTTGGCAGGAGACCAGTGTACGTATTTGCTGCACACTTATTCTTAGCTGCAACTAGCTACAACCTCAGAGACTTGACAGACAGGCCACCTTGACCATGACCTGTCCTGGCAAAGGAAAAGAAGAAGTCACCCTGGTCAGATGACCAAAGTCAGAACAGGAATTGGGCTAACCAAAATACAGAATTTGGCTTGGGAGAAAAGGGAAATGATCAATAGCAAAACTAACCCCTAACTCCATCCAACTATGCCTTGCCCCTCTGCTCAGGGTCAGACCAAGCACCGTTTTTGGGGTCAGGAAGAAATTTTACCCTATGATCAGTTTGGTCTGGACTGGCGGTTGCGGGGGTTGGGGGGAAGAGGAAGCAGGGTTGCCTTTCTTTGTAGGTGGATCCTCTGCCTGGTCTCTCTTGAGCACATATTAACAACCTTTTATAGAAGCAGGACACTGGCCGCTGTGGTCTCCCTGCTGTACCTGTGGCAGGTTAAGGTGTTATATTGTGTTGTGTTAGGGTTGATGGTAGTTTGTACGGGATGGTTTGGATAGGGCTGGTCCTGCCTAGATGACCTCTGGAGGTCCCTTCCAGCCCTACTTCTCTATGATTTCTATGACTATGACTCTACGAAGGACCTTCTTTGTGGAGCAAGATTCCCAGGGAGAAAGCAGGACATATTCCCAACCAGGCTCCAATTCTGGACACTCCCTGGATCTCTATCAAGTAGCTATTCACTGTTATCTGTGGATGCTTAAATATGATGGAGACCCCTACCTAAGAGTATAAAGGTATCAGCTACTGGAAAATTCCAGTTACAAAAATCATATATGGCAAGTGGAAATAGGTTCATTAATATGCATTGTAGGAAGATCTTATGCTAATGTAGTAATGATAACGCAGTAACGATAAGGACAAGACTTGGAACACTCCTGAAGAAGCCTAAGAGATCCTGTCACCGATCCAAGATCCTGTCTCGACGTCAGACGTGGGAGCCAGGAGTCCCCCAGACAAGACTTCACGGCCTGATCAACCAGTGAAGCTATGTTTGCAACGTTTTTGTGGTGGTGAGCATCTGCTTTGACTAGCTACAAACTTTAATTTACATTTTTAAACTGCTGCTTCAATTTGAATTAGAATTGTATCTATTAGGGTTCAATAAACTTGCTTTTAATTTAGAACAACCATGTCTTAGTCTCTTTGCCTGCTATAAGACCCATTATAGCATTACAGGCATGAATGACAAGTGCCCTTGGAGGCTGGGGGGGCACGACTCCTGCAGGCAGCCACAGCGGTGTTGGCAATGGGGTGGTCAGCACCGACTGCCCAGAGGCGTCACTTCTCTCAGGAGATGCACTGCCAATCTCAGGGGGTGCATGTGCACCCACGTGCACCCCCTACATGTTGCCAATGGTTATAGGGATGCAACAGGTTAGAGAAGGAAAATGGATTTGAGGACTCTGTTCTGCATTTCTTACTGCTGCTCATTGCTTGTGTCTCAGTCCCCCTGACTGCAAAATGGAAGTAATGACATTTATATCAGCAGCATGTAGCAAAGCTGATTTAGATTAAAATATGGGAAGAACATCTTAAGTGTCAGAGCAGTCAGACAATGGAACAAGCTGCTTAGGGAAGCTGTGGACTGTCATTCCTTGGAGAGTTTCAAAAAGAGTTTGGAGAGACGTCTGTCTAGCATGATTTAGGAGCAGCGAGTCCTGCCTCTCAGAGTCCCTTGTTTCTAATTCTACCTCATTAGAAGACCTTGAGGGAGCACGGCAATGAGGTAGCTACATAAAGGGTGCAGGGAGGTAGAGATGATGTTGTCTTACCCTCTTGTATGTCCATCCCTGCATGCAGTCAGCTCCCAGAATATTTTTACAGCTACAGGATCTCTTCATGCAGCATCTGGGGGAGCACTCTAGCAGTCTTGTCCTCAGCCATCAAGGCTCTGACCCCTTGCTGGTCAGACACCTGCAGAGTCCCTGGAAGCTGCGGGTACTGCTGTATGGGACATGCAGCCCTGCTCCTCATGATAAACAGAAGCCAATGAAAAGCATGTGTGTCCTCCTCAATATCTTGTACTGCTCCATCCCCTCCAATATCATAGCCTGCTTCAATCTTGAGAAACATCACTTGACCTCTTCCTAGATACTATCCTGCTTTCACTTTTCTCTTCCTGACCAGGTAATGGCAAGCAATGCCTCCATATTACCTGACATTCTGCAGTGTCCTCAATATTTTACAACGTATGGTCAGGTCAGGATGTGGCTAGGATGGTATTGGTCAACCACGTACAATACTTCAACGTGTGTGCTTCCTCTGCTATCTGCCGTTGTTGACTGTGCATCAAAAGGTGCTGTGAGCTGTGTACAAGGCCTCTGATTATAACGTACTAACCATATTCATCCAGCAGTGCCTAGGGGCTAACCAAGAGTGGTGGTCCCATTGTACAGGGTGATAAGAAAGTCCCTGCCCTGAAAAGGTTTACAACCTAAATAGAAAGACACAAGATGGGGGAAGGGGTATAACGGGAGCTGAGGGTGCTGCAGCAGTGAACTGGCTTGACTGATATGTCTCAGCCAGATCCCAGAGTGTCACTTCTGGGGAAACTGAGAGTCACTTACCGTCTCCTACAGGCTGTCACCCTATTATATGAGACCAGGCCATTCTGACTTTAGCCACAATTCTGCGTAAGTTATTCTTGGTTAAAAATGTTCTTGAGCATCTAGTTAACAAGGATTCTTGGGTAATAGCACTTGGGTAGCACTCTGAATTTGCAAAAATTGGGAAGCACCTGACTCTCTGATCTCTGGTAGGACAAGGGACACTGCAGGTTGATTCCTCCCTGTGTGGAGAGCCGGTACTAAATTTACTTGCCATTAACTGCAAGGTGCTACCCCCTTCTCTTATGTGACAGCTGTGGAAGCAGGAGAGCAGTCAGGAGGAGAGCTCTGGTGTCTACAACGTACAAGTTGCCTTGCACTGAAGGCTCAGTTTCTTCCCCACTCCTGTACTCTCATCGCCGTCGAGCCTATTGTCTAATATGCCACCGAGACCCTTGGAGTGTACGCAGCGCGGGTGCCAGATATGTTCCCTGGCTTCTCTACCCACTCAGGGCGCTTTAGCCTCGTTATCACAGTTCCTCGTTCTAACTCATTTCCTCCGTCTGAGCTTGCAGTCCAGTGCCACATGCTGCCACTGAAGCAATGAACCAACCCTGAAGGAGAAGGGATAGGGACAGCACCAGGTTTGGTACAGACAGGCTTGTGGACAGGGCCAGACACAGGCATAGGTGAAGTGGGCAGCCATCTGGAGCCTGGACAGAAAGGGGGCCTGAAAATAGTATTTTCCCCCTTGTCTGATTATTATTATAATTATCTCTGGCGGGGGGGGGCTGATACTAAAAGTTTGCCCGGGGCCACCGGAAGTCTAGGTATGGTGCTGTTTGTAATCACTGAAGCCCCTGGCAAGGGTAAGGCTCCACAGAAGAGTCCTTTCCTTCTCTGACCTCTACGATGCTCATTCCCCTCTCCTTCCCTGGTGCTCTCCTCTCCTCTTGCTCTCGCCTGGCATCTCCACGATGCTTTCACCTATCCTGCTTCCCTCCCCCTTGGCCTTTCCCTCTCTCGCTCCCCCGCCCTCTGTCTGTTATTTCTCTTGCTGGCTGGTGTTATTAATTACCAGAGGGCATCATACTGAGTCAGGCAGTGGGGTTAGTAAAACCTACCTGTGAAGGTGTTGAGAGTGTTTGAGCAGCTGCAGGAGAGTGAAACTGCCTGGGGTGTGGTGCAGAGAGGGGGCCAAGGTGAGAAGGGTCCAGGCAATGGCCAGGGTCTCACTCAGGCTCCTACTTTACCCAGGTGCCATCAGAGTTTTTTCGGTAGCAATAAATCAGGGTCATCAATGTGGAATATCTCTCCGTCTGTATTATCACCAGACAACACAGAACGTTGTATCTAACCCAGACTCCTATGGCTACATAAAACCAGCTTGCATAAGTAAGTATATGCTTTGCAATGTCCTCCAAGAGCACTCTAACAAAGTTTCTGTCACTTCAGGAAGAAGTACCTCCTTCAGGGAGTGCATAGGGAGGTACGTGCAGGAAGTACGTCAAAGTGCCAGCAAATTATTATTCTATTTTGGTATTAATATTTAAAATTAATACATTTGTTGCTTTTCTGCGGGTCCCTTTACTAAGTAATTAGTACTCCCAGTATTTCGTGGAGGGCACCTGATTGTTTAAATCTCTTTCAGGGATAGATAAAATGAAGGGAGGAGCTTTGGTGGTTTTAAAAATATCAGGGGGAGCGGGAGAGTGAGTTCTTGATCCCCAGCCTGCTTTCTGGGAAGGAGAGATTCACTGGCCAAAATAGCCCGTGGTCAATTGGTCTGCCCCTGTGCCGACAGGTGCAGCCAAGGTATGAGGACTGTAGGTGACTTCAGGCCCTTGTGCTAAACCCTATGCGGGGTACGTGGGGATTATTTTTGCATCATTTGAGTGAATGTTGGTGTCCAGACCCTTTGGGATAACGTCTCACAGGGTCAAGATGTCGACTTCTTATAGGTGGGTGCAAATTACACCCTCAAATTTGCAGTCGCCTCCTTCACCTGCAACATTAATTGTGGGCCTATAAGTGAGAACGTTCGCCTCGGAGTTTGCATCCACAGTTGAACCCAAAGCCTCAAGAAACATTGCCCATTTGATGGCCTGAGGCTTACCTCTAGGGAGATCGCCATGGTGGAACGCAATCCCCGGACACAGCGGTCCCTGCTCAGGACAGCGTGCGCGCCAGAAGTGAGGGATTGTGAGCAGTGACTTTGAGGGGCTTGATTGTCTGCTCCGTCCCTTTGGATTCATTTTGATACAGATCATGGCAAAAGGATTGCGCACACACCATGAAATCAGGCTGGCAACGCCTCTCTGCTGAGAGAGCTGATGAGGAGCCAAGAAGTACCAGTTGTTAGTTTTTTAATTAAATACTAAAATCTAAGGAAAGCCTACAGGCACTAGCCTGGCTGCTATTGGTAACTGAAAGCTCCCCCAGCCATTTCACTGGGATTCTGGTCTCATCCCCATTGCTCGGACGAGCTTCTAAGGTGGCCATTTCATTTTGTCACCTCCAATGCTTGTAGTTTTGTGGAGGTGTATGGTGCTTTTCACTTCCTGCCCTAAACCTTCCTGTAGCGAGGGTTGGAGTGATACGTCTATACATCTTGTTGTTGAAACACACTGGCATCCTGCCCAGTGCTGAATTAAACAGGGATATTTGCCAGTAACTCTTTTATGAAAAAATGCTGAAGTTTGCAATGGATATTATTTACAATAAATTCTTTAACCAGCTCCAGTTCTTAGGCTAACAGGAATCATACGAACAACTGTAAACTCTTCAGGTCAGGACCATGTCTTTCTTCTGTTTATACAACGCACTTGGACCCCAATTTGCTGCCAAATGACAAATAGGAAATAATAAATGATTAGGTGTTATTCCAGGGAAGTCCTACAGGTATTAGTCTGGCTGCTATTGGTAGTTAAAGGCCCCAGTAATTCTCCCAGGGTTTCCATCTCAGCCCCCTTTTTGGGGGAAAATTTCCAAGTTGGCACTTCCATTTGGTCACCTTAAGTGCTTGTAGATTCACTGGGGTGTAGGGTTCTTCACTTCCTGTTCTAAACTTCCTTGTAGCCTTGGGGATCATCCATAGTATATTCAATAGAAAAAGCTCCACTAGCAAGCTTCTGCAAAACCATATAAAAATTGTGAATATTTCTGCAATTTTGCTTCACTTATTCATTTAATTTTGCTGCTCTCCTCAGCTTCCTATGCTTTGTGAAAGTGCAGGAAAGTTATCCTTCAGCTATGAAATCACCTAAATTTCATATTTTCATGGTGAAAACAACTTTGCTTGAAAAGTTAACCTGAAGGCTGACCCATTTCCAAAAAAAAAAAAGAAGAAGAAGAAAATGTTATAACAGTTTCACAGCTACGCTCCCAGTTTCAAATTCACACTGAAATGTGAAAGAAGGTCAGGGTTTGATCAATCTGAATTTCACTACAAGCATTTTGCTCTGCTCATTACTGATGGGTTATCTACATCTTATGGGAGTCTTTAAACTTCCATGTCTAATGATAATGAGCTATATTGCTCTTGCACCTTTCATCTTTAAGGGTCTTAAAATGGTCAACAAGTGAACCACAGAGTGCATCTAGGGCAGCCACCTTTGGGGTGCAATGTCGTAATCATTGCAAAAGTGCCCTGTAGCATTTCACGCCAGTCCAGGATGGGGCCATTGAGATCCCATTGGGAGCCCTGCTATTCTCTGCAGAGTGCAGGTATCAGTCCTTATTGCAGAGATCCCCAAGCTTTGTGGTCTGTAGAGCCCTACGTGGGGATTCACAGAGAGCTGACTGGTCACACGATACTGGTTCCCATGCATTGCCCTCAGCTGAAAGAAGCAGAACAGATTCAGTATCGCTGACCCCAAATCTTCAAAATTCAGGAGTCAGGGCTCCAAATTCAGGAGCTCCCCCCTCTACCCCCATGTAAAACATATTCACTTCTTTTCTTTTGCCTCCCGGTGCTGGAAACAGTAGGTTGCACTTCAAATAGTGCTTACAAGCTTTTCTCCCCCACCACGAGACCTCGAAACAAAGATGGATTTAATAAATTGAAAGCCGAGTGTCTCATTTCAATTGCTTGTCTCGGGGAACTGGGGTTTTAAGGGAAACATCCAGTATTGTGAGACTTTGCCATAAGACCGTGAGAGTTGGGGAGGAGATGAAATGAAGGAAGGAGGTCATTCATTTTCCTCAGTCAAACCATACCAAGAATTGGGTTCAGTGCAGATAAAAGCAGAGCAACACTTCCCTTACAGTGCTGCTTCGCTTAGGTACTTGCTGGATTGACAGTAGGAGGCAGGACCTATAAGGGACATTTTGGGGCCCAAGACATCCTTGCGGAGGGTGAAGGAGGGGGGCATCTCCCATTTTGGAATCAGGAAGTAAAGGGTGATCTGAATGTGAAGATTTCCCCTGAGCTTGAGGGCCTGGTACAGCTTTACCCCCACTCCCACCCTCTCATAGGCCCTGATGGCGCGGGGTCATGCAACAGCACACACAGGGGCTGGGCCATGGTGAATGGGAAGGGAGATGGGGCCAAACAGTGGCAGAGGAAGTGAGTGTTAGGTGGTGGCCTACAGGCAAGTAAGTACCTCTGGAGGACAGGCATGGGTGATGGGGTGGTGAAGTCTGCACAGGACCATCTGTCAGACTGTGAATCCCTTGCAGCACTTGGAATGAGCATTTATTGCAGTGCAACTTAGCAGCCCAGCCCCTTGCATGCTCCCCGCCCAGCGGAGAACTCGGTGCGTGCTGCAGAGCAGACCCCAAGGGGCTGATGAGATGGCAGCTCGTCAAGAGGCAGCTGACCTCAGCACTGTAGACTTGGCCACGTGTGCATGTAGCGGTATGGGAAGAACACAGAAATCTCATTTTGTTGCTGGGCATTTTATAATTGGTGAAAATCTTTAAATCTGAGGCTGGCAGGTGAAGTCATTGCCAGAATGAGAGGGGAGATGAGGTGAAATAAAGGACAGAGAGAGACAGAACCGCAAAAAAAAGAAAAAAGAAAAAAAAAAAAGAAAAAAAGAAAACCAAATCTCTCTGCTTCCCCTTCTTGTTCTCATACGGCTCCCCCCATCCCCCTTCCCGTTCAGTCATCACATTCTTTCCAGGAGAAAGTGGCTGTTGGAAAACACAGAGAAGAGACGACAAACACTGCTGTGGAATTATTTAACGAGCCAGAATGAATTGCATTTGAAATCATTTAAATGGGATCTGGGAGTATTTAACTGCAGCACAGGAACTTAACAAGAGTGGGAAAGGATTTTGCGCTAATTGCCGGCAATGATATACCTACAGAGAGAGAGCATGCGGCAATTAGCAAGCAAGTCTGTAATTTCAGCCTAAGGTCTCTGCCTACCCTGGAATATGGCAGGGCCTCTCTGCTAGTGGGGAGAGAGGGGCTCTTTGGCCACAGGTGACAGGAGATGCTAGACTAGAGTCTCATTAAAAAGTATTTAGCCAAATACTTCATATTTTGAGGGGGAGGTGCCACCGGCTTTGATCTAGACACAACTTGACCAGCCGAGGCTTATATTCAGGCTGCACACTCTTCAGACCTGATAACCCGGTCTTCCATCAGAAAACCCATCCTTTGCTTTTCCCTGCTACTGGGAGCTGCCTCTTTCCCCTCCATGTAATAATTCTGGATTTTGTGACATGAGTGGAAGTGAGACCCAACCAGCTCACTTCATGCAGGGTACCCAGCAGGCAGCAAAAACCAGGGGCTGCCATGGCCTTCCAGAAGACCTGGGTGGGGTCAGGGACCAATCCTGAATGGCAAAGCTCCATGTCCAAGAGTCCTCCAGACCCTATCTGCTGTATTGACTCTCAAGGAACATTGTAGGCAACAATGATGAATAATTTATGTGATGGTAGCACCTAAGAACAAGAACCAGGACCCTACAGCGTGGAGCAGTACAGAGACTTAACAAAGAGAGGGGTGCTCTACTCACAATCTAAAATGGAGGGTCGTATGCACGAGGGTAAACCGGACAGTACAGTGAGGACAGCTGCAGGAGCAGGACCCACAAGGATCCCAGCTGAGACTAACACTAGGATACTAAGGAAGATTTATCACCAGCAAGCCTCCCCTGGCACATGGAGATGCCCGCCCTCCTTGTGCTCACTGAAATGCACGGGCTGCAAATACCGTGCATGCATCCAACTGAGTTTGCGTGGACTCATTTTCTCACGCCTGCATACAAGAAGCGAGTGTGCAGTCAGGTGTGCTCCCAGGAGACCCCATTAGAAATCAAACCCTGAAAGGCCAACCTGGAGTGAATAAAGGAAACTGGAGCTAATGCCTGGAACCCTCTGCCAAATGCCCCCAGCAAGTCATGTTAGCCAAGAACCCATCTCAGGCAGCCGAAATGGTATACAGGGGGGACGTCTTTCCCAGAGGTGCTCCCAGAAGGTTTCCCTTGTTGGAGATGGAGTCTTACAGCCTCTGGGTCTTTCTTCTGTGTCTCATACCCAGGAGCTGTAGGCACTCTCATTACTGTTTCCCTGCCATTGCATTTCCCCAGACTGTCCCCAGTCTCTGTTCTCTCTCTGTGATGCTGTCACCTTTATTCTTTGTCTTCCAATGAGTTTTTATCTCAGAAATTCCCATTCAATGGCTTGTCCCTGATCTGTCTAATTGACATCAGTTCATATGATTAATATGGTGGGGGGGGGGGACAGGAGAAAGAGGGAGGGGTCTATTTTTAATTTACTATGTTCTGATTAATAACAACTTCTAATTAAAAAATCTTCATCTTCCATCCTCCTAAGTTCAGAGAAAAAGTCTTTGAGATTTCTTTTGGAATCTTCTCCTGATAAATTGGTACCACAGACTCCTTGAACAGCTGTCTTCTTTAGCAGACATAGTAATTAATGTGAATAATAAATTCATTTAAAACAGGTTCACAACCCTCTTTTCTACGCACTCTGGCTTCTCTTTGCATGACAAGAGACATGCATCAACATTTCCACTCACCAAACAGGGCTGAAGGAGATGCCTCAGTCTCACAAGACTGGTTTTCATTAGCAATTTTTTGCCCACAAGAAATCTTCAGAGACAGAGGGTCTCTTGGGACATAGAGGCTCTTGGTTGCCTGGAAATGAGGCCATGAAATAGAAGAGAATCACACATTGCAAGAACTCTGTGGTCACCTATCTCTCTCTGGTGCATACTGTGGCTGCTCAAATCTATGTGGAGTCCCTAAGGACAAAGTTAACACCCCCTGCTCCAAAAACACAGGCACAATGGAGAATCTCTCAGCCCTACAGGGTTTAGGATATGCAAGTGTAAAAAAGCATATACTTAAACACATGCTAGTCAGCTCATTGGATTAGGCTGGAGGCCAGTCAGGCTGGTGCATGTGTGTCCTTGCTCAGAGCCATTGAAAAAGTGCAGGTGTCACAGTCAATGGCTTCTTCCCCTGCTGGTATGAGTGCACAGCACAGTGAGTACCATGCATAGGCATTGGCACACCCCAGGGGATGGCCACACTGTGTGTTACAGAGGATGTCAGGGTGTCTGCTTCGCTGTGACAGGTGAAATGGTACACAGAGCCACCAAAGCTGAGCAGTTTTCCTTCATACTATGTCTGTAAGATGTGGAGGAGCTCAAGTTTAGTGGAGAAGGGCCTCATGCAGGCACCTTGTTTGCTCTTCAAGCCTTTGCTGTGCAAGAAGTCAGACTAAATAGTCATAATGAGTCTTTCCAACCCGACACTCAATGAACCTGGTATAGGCTGAGGACTGACTGGCTAAGCAGCAGCTCTGCAAAAAGGACCTGGGGGTTTCAGTGGATAATAAGCAGAAGATGAGCCAACAGTCTGCCCTTGTTGTGAAGAAGGCTAATGACATCCTGGGCTGCATTAGTAGGAGTGTTGCCAGCACATCAATGGAAGTGATTATTCCCCTCTTTTTGGTATTGGTGAGGTCTCATCTGGAGGACTGTGTCCAGTTTTTGGCTCCCCCGCTACAGAAAGGTTGTAGACAAATTGGAGAGAGTCCAGCAAGTATGGTTAGGGGCCTGAGGCTTGTGTGGAGAGGCTGAGGGAACTGGGCCTGTTTAGTCCAGAGAAGGGACAACTGAGAGGGGAGTTAATCGGAGCCTTCAACTACCTGGAGCTAGACTGTTTTCAGTGGTGGCAGCTGGCAGAACAGGGAGCAATGGGCTCAAGTTGCGGCAAGGGAAGTTTAGGTTAGATATTAGGAAAAACTTTTTCACCAGGAAGGGAGTAAAGCAGTGGAACAAGTTACCCAGAGGGGTTGTGAAAAGCCTCCAAGGATGGAAATTCAAGACCCAGCTATACAAAGCCTTGGCTGGGGTGATCTAGTTGGGGATGGTCCTGCTTTAAGCAGAGGGTTGGACTGGATGACCTCCGGAGGTCCCTTCCAAACCTAATTTTCTATGATACTATGACTCTAACCCATGGACTTTCCACTACCTACCTACCCATAAAATGACTCATTCCGAACACACACCTCTTGTGCATTCCCTGCTGTGCCACAGGTCCTAGAAAGTGGTGTGATGGCCACAGTCTACCCCTGTGTCGGTGGCAATGCTAGGGATGAAACACAGCCACCCACGTTCCCACGCACAAAGCCAGCAATCGGGTATGACCCTACTTAGAGAATGAGAGGAGTCGAGGCCTCTGCCCTGCAGATGGGAGAGTCCTGGCATGGGGAAGCAGAGGGGTGAATTCCAGGGAGCAAAGACGTTTCTTCCTGCACATCTCTCCATTGACGTTGGCTGCTGATTGGCACTTCCCTGAAGCACCCTCCATCCAGACCCATGACGGATCAGCCCAGACAGCATCCTCTTGCTGTTACTGTTGCTTGCTGTTATTTGCCCAGTGTATCTAGCTGCTGTGTTAATGGGCTCGTCTCAGGAGTGGCCAAGCCGGGAGCCATCAGCGCAGATTTCCCCGAGATGAGCAATCTGTCCTAACCAATGATTTCAATTAAAGGGTCATTAACGTGAAATCTTATCCATCCCAGCTCCGTTTTGCTGGCAGGAGGCCTTTCTGCTCCCTGTCCCAAGCCTTGCTCTGCGGTTAGAGCGCGGAGCTCTCACTGGAGCCCACCAGCTTTGCTAAAACACAGCAGCTGCTGCTAATAAACAAACATATTGATCACACAAATATGGGCTTTCAGGGACTTAATTCATGAATGAAGTGTGCTTTAAGAGTGCCCGGTGGGCAAAGATTCTACTTAAAGGGCCAGCAGTGGCAATATCACCACGGGTCTGAAGCCCAGGACTGCTGTGAGACGCTAAGGAGCTTGTATGCTATTTAAGACTATGATGTAGTGGCATAGGACTTATTTGGGGATCTGTGCCCACACCGGACAAGTGTAGCAGTGGTGCAGCTGCAAAGCATGGTAAACCATTTCAGTGGGGCTGCAGAGGTGAGAGTTTCAGTCTTGTTCGAGCCATGCCCAGTTGGTAATGCTGTAAGTGGGCACCTGGTGTTTCAGGCTGGGGAGCCAAAGGCAGCTGGAGGTGATGCTGGCTACATCACTCGGCTGTGTGCCATTGGTTAAGAAACTGGTGTGCTTTGACTATGTTAGGCCTATGAGCCTTTCGGCTTTGGAGGACACTTGACCTTGAGGAGTGTTCTTCTAGACAGCAGAGCAAGCTTTCTGCATCTGTCAACACTGACTGAAGGGACTTTGGTTAATGGGGGTCAGTCTCCAGGGCTCAGCCTGTTGTTGGCTTTTCTGTTGAGGGTATCAGCGAGGAACCTGGTCTTTGGCAGCTGTGAACCTTCTCGGGGAGTGCAGTGGACCATTGGAGTGGCACTGAGGACCACCAGCTCCTTCCACGGCTTTCCCAGAGTAGCCATTCTGTGGTAGGGTGGTATTTAGTGATGCAGATGTGAGGGACATTTTGCAATTCTATGCATCTCACCTATAAATGTAACCTGTCTGCTTCTTGCTGGGCCAGGCCCTGAGTTGCTTCAGGAGAGGGACAGAGTGAGTCATGCTGTAACAAGTGGGCATCCTGGAGCCAATCAAATCATTGGCCTGCCTACTTGCTTCCGTGCAAGCCACCTGCCTACCTCTCCTGCCATGCCTTGATGTTAATACTTTGAAGAGATCTCACTAAGGTGGGAGGCTGCCCATTTACTTGCCCTGGTGACACGGGCCTATGTACATGACTCCGACCTCCTCTTATCATGTCTCGTGCCTTGCAGATGTTTCTCCAGCTGACTAACACTGGGACCCGAGCTCTGGAGTCTTACATGGGACTTTTACTCCCCACCAGAGCTTGTGGTCCCAGCACCCTTATGCTGGGTTCTTTTAATTCAAATGTTGGGCTCCAAGCCCCACCAGAGGACTCCAAGCCCATACTATGGGATCAGGTTTCCAAGCCCTGTCCCGTGTCCCCCTGGGTTAATTCTGGCCCAACAAGCCCCATCCTGAGCCTTCAAGTGTGCACCATGGGATTAGGACTTGGTGAACCACAGGATCAGGGCTCCAAGCCCAGTCCCATGCCCTCCTGGGCTATAACCTCTTATCCCTTTGCCCAGGAGCTTTGCTTATAGCTCCCCAAGGCTCAGGCCCCCACCCCCTGGAGCCTCTGTCCTGGGTCCCTATAGCAGCCTCAGTGCTCACGGTGAGCCTGGGTCCTGCTCCAGGTCTTTCCACCTGATCTGGGCCTTGCCCCAGACTCACTGTGAGTCTGGGCTCCCCCTGCTTGGTCTTGGTATCCATCAGAAATGTGGGGGTTGGTGTTAAAAGGCACCCCACACTCGCCTTTCACTGGGGAGATGACTGGCCTGGCATTTCTGAGAAACTGCCCTGCCACGGGCAGTCCCACCAGGCCATCCTTTCCCAGCAGGGTGCAGCAAACATGACAAAAATGTCATGCACAGGATGAGGAGCCTCCAGCCATCCCCATAGCTCTTCCAAGGATGTTTCTTGAGCAGCAGCTCAGCTGGTGGTGTCTCTCCAGCTGCTGGCAGCAGACTGCTGGCTTTGTTGTTCAAGGCCCAGCCCTTATAGAGGAACAGCTGGGTCCTGTTCCTCAATTAGGCAGCCCTGCTTAATTGGGATTACAGCCAGCTGCAGGCTGCCTTGCTGCTGCCCACGCCCCCAGTTAGTAAGAGAGTACCCTGCACACAGGGATCTCTGATCTCTTTCTCCTGGAGACTTGTTCTGTCTGTCCATCTTGTTCTTCTTAGTGGAGGGAACCTGTAGTGATTTTTTTTTCCATGGGAGGCAGAACAAGGGCACCAGCTTTCTGCCATGAGAGCTGGGCTACAATCAGTGACCTGAGCGCAACAGCTCAGTTTCTCCTCACCAGCCAAGCTTTCTTGTCTTCAGCGGTGCCCAAGTGGTACTGGGGAAAGTTTCCACTGGACAGGTAGAGACTCCTTTCTGGTTAATCACCCTGGGCAGCAGGACCCATGTTTACCATGATAAGTGCCTGGGCTGTGCAGTGGAACAGACTCTGGGCAGTGCAGGCCTGTGGGTGGCATGTCCCACCATGTTGTTTGGCATATGGCATTTCATGCATGGGTCTGGCCTGGCACATCCAACTGGTGCAGTCAAGGGCTTTTGCTTTTGGTATGAATGTCCTTGTGGGTGTGTGGATGTGACATCGGGAAGTAGAAACTTATGGTAGGGAGAGGGAGGAACTCCTAAAGTGAACACACTGAACCCAGAGCGAAAGCAAATGTTTCTAGGCTTACAGAGTAGCCCTGCTTACCCAGGCATCAGCAATGGGGGAACTGAACTGCTGCTGCTGATGGCACCATGTTTTGGAAATCATGGGGAGGCTTACTTACTATACACGGCATGATTTGGGCCTACCTACCCCTGCCATCCAGCAGCATCCAATATGGGGAGGCACAAAGGGACAGGGCATAAGTCACTTCACCCCTCTGCTCTTTTCTCTCCTTCTCCAGCCTTTGTCTGTCTCCTCTATTTTGATAGTGAGTTTTTCTAGATTAGCTTTTCTTATTTGGATGCTGGTTCTAGCACAGGCCTGGCTCTGATGGCAAGAATATAATCCACATTATAATCCCAGCACCTATTTCTGATGCCTTTTGCCAGCAAGAAGACCATTTCCTAGAGCAAGTATAACCTAAACACTCAATCTGCAGTCTTGGATAGGTTTTCATGCAGGGGCCAGCAGGGCCGCAGCAGGGAATTGTACATGACCCATCTCTGGTTGTTTATTCCTTCTTCCTTTTCTCTGCTCTGGAAGATTGTTGGCTCCCAACACAACGACTTTGGGATGCAAAGTGCAAGTGCCTCAGTAGGTGCAACTGAAGAAAAGCTACCATGAGAAGCAGGAGAGAAGAAAGAGGCCTGGCTGCTCTAGTATTTCCGTGCAAGGTTATGAAAAGGATAATGGAAAAATAGCGCCACCTCATCACTTTCACCCTTTCTGATAATGCCTCTTTAGAGAGGCCAGAGATTTTTATTCTAAAATCAATTATGTTTGTGCTCTTCGTAAAACAAGAGAGAGAGAGAGAGAGAGAGAATGGTGCCTGTGTTCATTGGCACTTAAGGCTTGAAACTCAACCCCCCGGTATCCCTTTGGGTTCAGGCTACCTTTGTTCTCTTCATCTTTGCCCTCTCTTCAGACTCTTCAAGAACCAAGTGCCGTGTGATCGGATGTTACAAGAGAGCACGAAGCAACTGGAAGAACACTTGACCTCTGCTTCTAGTCAAGGAAAGGAAGCAAATCCAATTTGACTAATTCTCTCTCTCCTCTCCCCAAAACCCCAGTGTTTCAGTGAAATGTAGTATTCACTTTCTTTCCTAACCTGTTGTGTGTTGCTGTGCATTGTTAAACAGTGCTGCTCCACCTCAGAGGAGATTACATTTTAATACTAGGTGGCATGTTCCCTGTTTCTGTGACAGGTGGGAGATAGAAGCCCATTCACCCATCCCCCATATGTATTCACTCACAGTATGTAGCCTTATGTACAGTCGCCGCTGCTGTAATGCTTCCCTAATGGGGACTCCATGCATTGCCTCTGGGTGAGGGTATTATGGTGTTCATTAATCACTCAGGGCCAAGGAGTCTGACAAGTTCTGCCTCATTCAACGGCTGGCTCTAATTGATCACCACTGTGTAAGAGGAGCCTCTGCCCAGTGATGTGAGTGGAAGCAATGCGTACAGCCCATAGAGGCAATACAAGGCCCTCCCAAGGGCAATACGCACACCAGATGTGTGCAGCCCATCCAGAACTGCCTTCTTACTTCAACCAAGGTAGGAAAAGAAGACAGAAAGCTGCAGAACAGACCGTGTAGATGAATAATATAACACTCCCTCCATTGCCCCTTTCCACCCCCCCAAACATCCCCAGTAAATGGATCAGCTTACACAAGGACCATCTCCCAATACTCATTGGCCCCTGCCAATCAGTTTTCATCTCAGTAATTGGGTCTTCCTACAAACGGGGCTATGTAGGACTGTGTAGGTGAGCGCTCATGGATATAGATAAGGGTTGCACGGTGTTTTATTCAGGAAGAAGTCATCCTCACCCACACTTGTGTTGTTCAGGTTGGGGTGAGGGGTGAGGGGAAAGCTTTGGCCTCCAAGGATGAAGAAGGAAAGAGCAAGTGCAAGGAAGCAATAGGGCCCTTTCCACCTCTGGGCACAGATAAGATTGTGGAACCGAATACCCTGGGCTTGGACTTTACCCAGCTGTGCTGGGACCCCCATGTTTCTGAGCAGGGATCAGTCCAGCTGTCTCTCTCTGTTTTAGTAAGCCTTTCCTCTTTTGCTTCAGGATCTGGTCTCCTGAAGCTTTAGGTCCAGGGCCTGGAGCCTCCTGACAACGAAGTGAGAACTCTGGTTGGGACCTGCCTTCTCTTGCAGCTCCACTTTCTAAGCCTCCTTATCTCCCTGATGCCTTTTACTCCTGTTTCTTCACAGAAATGCTCTTACTGTGTCAAGAGAATGGCTCTCCCAGTTGCACATGCCTTACAAAACTGGACTTCTTGTCTCAGCCAGGATGAATGAAGCCTGGTTTGTCTGGTCATCACTATTAAGACAGAAGGCAGAGCAGAATGCTTTGCACCAAGGAGTCTGACAAGTTGATGAATTTTCTTTATCTTACAAAGCTAAACTAAATCCAAGCAGATATGTTCCTCATGGTCCAGATTCCCTTTGGGTTTTCTGTGCCAGTGGTATTTTAGAAATGCAACAATGGCCCCTTAGTTGCATTTTGGAGACGCAGTCCCACCACAGTGGCCTGGATTGTCCCTTAAGATAACACCCAAGAAGGTGGCAGTCTGCTGGGTGGCAGTCTGAGTGGCGAGTCTTTGCTGTTTTCGTAGCATTTCCCACAGGCGTAACAAGTCAGCTGGACGTTGGGAGCAGCTTCGACGCATGGGGGCAGTGGTGACCTCCAGCTGCTGCTGTGCCCCTGGCACTATTGTGCAGCTGCAGTGGCAGCTGCTATTTTTTGGCCGCCCTGCCAAGTTGCTGCCTGGGACTCCTGCCCCAGTCATCCCTCCTTAGTTATACTACTCGGATTTCTTCTTCCTTCTGAGTGCATTACACCTCCCTACACTGGAAACCATGCTCCAGATTATCCTCCCCTTAAAACTCTTTGGCGGCAGGAGGGCAGAACGCCAGGTGGGACAGACGAGCACGTGCTAGGTTATGCTGGGATTATTCTTTCCAGGAAGGCAACCTGGAGACCTGTAGCAGAGAGAAACCTCAGGCCGCCAAAGCAGCAGAAACCGAAGAGTTAATAAATAAAAATGTATCCGCTGAGAGCTGGAGAGAGAACACTCTCTCAGTAGTTCATCAGCATCAGATACCAGTGAAGGGCTGTTGCCTGTGGTTTCTGAAACTGCTGCTGAAAGGTCAGGCATCTCAGTGTGAGAAAAAGCCTGCTTTTCCCTTCAAGCTCTTCCATCAATGCTTGTTTTTCCTCCTGGTTTATTTTTTGCATCCTTGGCAAAAAAAGAAGGGGAAGAAAGCAAGAGAAAACCGCAAGCCCCCACGGTTCATTGAGTGGCTTCTATGAACAAACTTCTGCAGGAGCAGGAGAGTTTACATGGCAGCTGGAGTGGGCAGGGCACCAGCCTGGTGAGGGGCCCGTGCGGAGACCACCGCAAGGATGGGATGCTGTGGAGGTGTCTGACACTTCAGTCCGCGGCGCGGCTGGACTGTGCTTTTCATTCTCCAAGTCCTACAAAGTGGGTCCTGAGATCATTTCCAACAGGGAGACATGGCCCAGAGGTGGGAGGAAGGAGCGTGCTGAGCAGGGCAGGGGAGGCGAGTGGGGAAGTTGGGGGACAACAGGGAAGCCCAAGGGGTGTGCTGGCTTACTGTCAGCTGGGCCATTTGCTGTGCGGCCCCTTCAGGCTTCACAGGCGGCCGGCTGGCTGGAGGGGAGCATAGCTTTATTGCCATGACATGGTCTCTGATGAGACCAGGCCTCTTCCACGTCCCCCGCCTTTACTTGACTTGACTTTTTTTAGCAAGAGATCAATGGGATGGCCTTGGCTCTGCAGTTATGAAAGAAAAATGGCTCTCACGCTTTCTGTTTCTTTCCTTTGTCCTCTCGGCTTTGCCTCGCTGCCTGCCTGCCTGCGTATTCACCCATCCACCCATCCATCCAACCACCCTCCCCCAGACTCTCCTGCCTGTTGTGCGTGTGATGCTCACCACAAAAGGCTCATTTGGTGAAATACTTCTGCTTCTGTGGGCTCTTGAGGGCTAGTGCTGAGGGCCTGAGCTGCCAATGAGCATTTGTCCCGATGAAGTAATACCTGAACCTGCTGCCCTCCTGCCGGAGGGGTATGGTGGAGGTGGAGATGTGCAGAGAACTGGAGGGAACTGGAACTGCCTCTCTCTTGCTTGTGTGGTTTCACCGAGCTCTGCTGAGCTAATCTTTTGCTCTTTATAAAATATAGCAGTTCTTTTTCTTTTTTTCATTCTACTTCGCAGTTCTGAATTGAGTCTTGCTCCAGACACAGAAAACCTCCCTCACACGTCCTACCGCCTTCCCTGTAGCACCCCTCTGACCCCCATGCTCTCCTCCCCTCCATTTCTGTTGTTCTTCTCCCAGCGCTTTATTGTTACCACCCCGCTCCATACCAAAGCACATGTCTAGCTAAGCACATGAGCTGTCCCACCGAGGGGACTTGGCGCTCTCCGCGTGGCACTTCTGAGGACCCTGTGCTAGCGGCCTTCTGCCACTGTAGCCCATCAGAGCGCCTGAGCTTCCTCTGGGGTGGAAAAGCTTCGAGAACCGGTAGTGGAGGAGGGTAGAGTAACAGGCAGGGAGGAAAATCTTCAGGCAACGCCTCACAATTTCTGCCTCCAGGTCTGACAAGCATTTTGTATAAAATGGGAGTAAAATACAAACATAGGAACACTTTCTAGGGCTCTCATGAGACACAGGGCATGACTACAGTGCAGCCCACAGCATAGTGTAGACAGATATCAGAGATAGTTTTAAAGGAGCTAGTTGGGGCCTCAGGAACAACTGAGCCACTGTAGCAAAGGGCTCGGCATGGCTTGAGTCCCCCGCTTCTCCCGTGGTACATAGCGGATGAAAGCACTGAGAACCTGGTAAGGGAAGGGCGAATTGTACTTGTGACTCAATGAAATATCAGACAAGACCTTCCTTCCCCATGCTAGGAGGTGTTCTGTTTGCCTTTTGAAGTATTTATTAATTTATGCTGATGCCTCTTGCAATGGATTATCCAAAGTGCTGGGTGTCTATACAAAAACACCGAGTGATAAAACCCATCAATTAGGGCTCAGATCCAGAAAGCAGGCCCACCTCCAACACTAGGTTAGAAAGCTTAGGAACTTTCCTTCAGCATCCCTCTCCCCTTCCCTTCCTGGCCCTGGAAATGGTGGAGGGATTTGCTGAGGGGGTAAACCCCCCAACCCAGGCAAGACAGTGGTGCACAGACCTGGGCAGATGCTTTGCAGGGGAACCCCAACAGCACAGAGACAAAACTGTGCTGAACCCCTGGCTCTGGGCTGGCTGTTGCTCAGCTCAGTAACAAGCCATGGATAATACAGTAAGGCTTACATTTCAGGACTTAAATATTCAATTAATCAATGGAATATTCCATTAGTGTAATAATCAGTCGGCATAGCCTGATCTATAGGTACATCTCAGCTGGGCCTTGCAAATTGATTTCTGATGAAGTTCTAATTGACTGCACGCTCAAAAAAGGACCTTTCTCTCCGGCTGGGCTGTAGCCCGCTCGAGGATCTGCAGACCTGAGGTGGGAAGGGAGGGGGAGAGGTGTGATTTATGCTCCATTTATCACTACAGCTTCTACCCAGTCCCGTTTTATTGGTCCCAGGTGAGAGATGAGAGCTCACAGCTTCACGCTGACAATTGTAGGCAGCCAGAGACCCTCGTACACTGCAAGCAGCAGCTTGTCACTCATGGTGCCCTTTGAGCTCCTTAATCCTGACCTTTTTAATGTGGGTCTTAGCCTGGGAGCAGGCAGCAGGGCAGGGGTAGATTTCATTAGCACATATGTGGTCATCGGGCTGTTGGGCAGGGTCTCAGCAGCATGGACACTCCAAGCCTCTCTCTCCGCAGGGGATCGCTTCCCCTCCTAGTAACATGGCCGTTTGCCCGAGGGGCTGCAGGTGTTCATAGAGCCTCAATTACTCCTGGATTTCCAGGTGGAGACAGGGTGAAGGCTGTTCTTTGTCCCCGCTGCTTGTCGAGATCCAACACCTTTCCTCCCTGATCTGGACCACTGCACAGTGATGATGAGTATTAATTTGCATGACAATAGTGCCTATGTGACCTAAATAATATTGGGTCCAATTGTGCTGTGCATGCACAAAATAGCCAGCATCTATCCCAAAGAGCTTAGACGCTGGCATATAGGGCACATCTCAAGGCTGCTGCTCAGCAGATTCAAGCAGTGCTGACTGTAGCTGCCTTCGCGTATAGAAGTGTGTCTCGTGTAGAGAGCCTAACACCTGTGTGAGACACAGACTGCCTGGGCATTCATGTCTTCGTGGATGTGGGCTAAGATGCTGGTTTCAATCCAACCCCCTTTTTGGCTGAGCTTATTGCTGCCCCTCTCCCTGTGCTCTGGCCTTACTCCCCAGGACCTTCAGGCTCGTAGGGCCTCTCTGACATTGTTATGGCTGGCAGTAGGGCCTTTTCCCTGGAGATCGCTCACCTGTAGCACTTGCTTGCCCCAGTTGTTGTACTTCATAGCAGGTAGAAAGGCCTACAGACCTTTGCCAGAAGAGCACTGAGAGCCAGGGAGGGTTTCAGCCATCACTTGGGGCAATTTCTGAACTGCTGCTTGTGCCTTTCTGTACCACTATGCTTTGTGCAGTGTAGCTGGGTCTATGCAGCAAGAGCTCATGACTGCTGTATTTTCTACATGAAACACTGGCTGGTTATGATCTTATCTCTACAGTATTTTTTGTTCGGAGCCTGCAATGCGCCGACTGCTTCCCTGCAAGCTGCAACTAGAAGACAGGCCCTCCCTTAGAGACCTTACAGTCTAATAGACAGACCTAGACGGGAACATGAAGCACATCCAGACATAGATACCTGCTGTACAACACCCAGATCTGTATCTTGATCTTGGCAGTAATGGATTCTCTGCTGGCTGGAACGCATCTGAGAAGGGGTAGCACATCGCTCCAGGGCTAGTCACCACCTCCTGGCTGAGGCTGACAAGTCCAGAGAGACGAAGCCAGAGGTGGCACGCAGTGCCCCCATTGTATTGTGTCCTTCTTTCTGTGCAAGGGGATCTTTCACCACCAGTTAGGTTGGAGGGGAAGAAGCAACTTGTAGCTACGGCTGGCTCTGCAGTTTCCACTGGCTGAGTCAGGGGAGGTGACACACTGTGGAGACCATTTCCATGCAGGTCCCACCATGCTCAACAAGAGGGAGATGGCACCCAGATGAGGCCTGCTGTACAGAGCTCCTACTGGGTGGCTCTTGCTGGGACCATTAGTGTTGCCTCCTGGGAGACCTGCTCTGCTTGTGCTGGTCCAGCCAGGTAGAATCTCCCTTTTGGCACACCGTGGGAGCTGATAACACTGATGTCTCAAGGGGATTTTCAATCTAAATTTCATCCTCAGTAACATTTCTTTGGTGGGACAGGCTGCTGGGTGAGTCACCCCAGTTCTCCAGCTACGTGGAGGCCAGACCGTGGGCCCACTAATTACCTGGGCCCACTAATTACAGTGGCAGAAAGGGTTAAAAGACCAACCACAACCAAACATGCACCTGGTTTATTTATGAATTATAAGAGAAAAAGAAAAATATATTTAAAAAAACCCCACATGTAGAAGTGAGTACAATTTCTTCCACATTCTCTGGCTATACGAGCTTGCCAGGGGCTGGGCATTTAGAGGCTACTCTGTGGGCGATGACTGGTTTGTAATGGGGCCTAATCATCCCTAACTGAGCAGGGTTTTATTTTATTGAACAACCACCCGAGTGGCTTCAGTTTGATAAAAAAAAAATCTGGAGTGGTGCATTTTTTTTTTACAGAGAAGAATAATAGCTCGAGAAGGCAGTAATTCCCTCCCCGTTTGCATTGCTTTCAGTAACAGCTTTGGGAGAGCAGGAATGCAGCTCAGGTAAGTGCCCAATTAGAAGGATATCAAAGGAGAAATGTAGAGCTGCCTTGTTTTAATTTCTGCCGCCCACGCTGCCATTCTTTCCCCCCGCTTATTTATTTAACAAGAGATGGATTTAAAAGTTGAATTTTTAAATGCAGGGTCTAGCGCGGAGGTAAGAAAGTTTTCCCTCGAGTCACCTGAGTGGGATGGAAAATGGCTCGCTCAGTGAAGCAGAGATGAGGCCCCGTAACCTCTGTGCAAGCAGGACGGCAGGTGCTGTCCTTTCCGCAGTAACCCCCAAGTGTGACCGCACGCTCACGTGAAGACCCGTGGTCACAGTGCCTTGTCTCTGACAGGTTTTTAGGCTGATAAATGGGGTAATAGGAACAGGTGTGTGCTAATGAGGGAGACGGCATTACTGAGACTCCCCTCGTCCCTCAGCATGGGGTGAGAAGGCCTCGAACCAGAACCATCCTCCAGTGAAATCTTGAACAATGAGATTTTCCTCATCTCTGTTTTTTTTTTTTAATGATTTTAATTACTGCTTAAGAGGAGCCAGAAACATAACCTGGATCTAAAACAAGGGAATTCAGCCATGAATGCCATTTCCTAAGGCTCTTTGGCAGCTTGCAGGCCTGGTAATAGACTGAATAGAGTCATAGGTGCTAGAAATGGAAAACACCTAATGGGTCTGATTTTGCAAAGGATGGGTGCCTATGGCTATGTAACAAAATAGCTCTCCAGCCACATGGCTAATTTGCTCGGCATTTGCTATCACTGCACGCAAATGGCCATTTACACACTAACCAGCCATTTGTGCCTGCTGATACCTCATTTGCGCACGTGGTTATGGTAATTGCACATGCAAATTACTCACTCACTTGCACGTGGGTTTTGACCTCTTGAAAATCAGCCCCTTTAGGCCGTATACCTGTGGCCCATCTCCATGCTGATGCATTTCAGATTAGGGAACCCCTAACCCCTAGGATACCTGCCCTAGTCCATGCTTGCCTGGCTGCCACTGACAGATGCCACTGTCTGACTGCAGTGGGATGCCCCGCTCTGTGCAAAATACACTGGTCACTCATAAACAGGGTTTCATTCCCAGCACACAGGCACCCGCATCCCCAAACCAGTGGAGAGGCCAAGGATGTAAGGAAGCCTAGAGACAGAAATTCTGTCTCACCCTTGAATAATGTCCGTCCAGGACAGGGATTGATGTATTTGTGCAAACCAGCAGGCTCCTTCCATGCCACACCGCCTCCTTGGAGAAGAAGAGGATTCTAGTCTCCCAAGCTGTCAGTCCTGCACCTTCCCACAGCAAGAAATTCAATTAAAAGCTGTATTATTTTTTTTAATGTGGTTGATTTCTACTGATTTCCTTTCTTAGGCTCATTTGCCAAGCTACATGGCATATGGGCAGAGCACGCCATGTGTGCTGGGGAAGCGTGTCCAGAGCTCAGCGTGTCACAGATTCCCACACAAATATGGAGACTATTAAGCAGGAATTATTAAGTGTCATTATTAATATGCTGGAATGTGACAGGAGAGGATTTATTTTTATACCCAAGGCTCACACATGCACTCTCCTCATGACAGGGATAAAAGAGGAAATGGGTTTTGTTTGATGCCTCTGTAATCACAGAGCAGACAGGATGTAGTGAATACACTGATTGTTCCACTATTGCAGCCCGGCACAAAGCAGACCTGAAATGGTTTCATTACTTGGTTCCTTGACTTTGGTCTCTGTTTGGTGAGTAGCTGGGTTGGAGCTAATAACATTGGGCTGTCTAAATGCCAGCTGCTTGGGAAGAGTAACACAGTGCATCAGAAAGCATCAACATGTTGAATAAACCAATTTGGAGTAAGAAAGGAGATCCAGGCCTTTACCCATAATGGGAATCCAATAACATTTTAACCCTGAGTCTCCTTTTCAATTAAGTTTATGATCCAGATCCTCAGTTAGTGTATAAATCGGATTCAACTGAACAGTGGTATAACTGGAACAATCCTAATTTTCCCCAGCTGAGAAGTTGAACAAAAAGATTAACCAGAATCCCAGAAATAGGGTGTAGTATGTTTAGGTTTAAGTTTGGGATGAAGAACTTGATGAAGTTTCTTTATAGCTGAGCACTTGGTGCTTACTAGTCATCTGGGAACTACATGGGAAAACAGGTTCTGAAATTCCTAAGCTTAAAATAAGCTTTAGGTAATCTTCTAAATTTCCAATTCATGGAGTTTAGCAAGGGACAGGATCTATTGTTACCACTGTAGTTCATCTAATTCATCTCTTCACCCTGGCCAGGGTTGTTCCCTACAGTGTATTTTCATGTATAGTTAACTTTTCTAGTCTTCAGCTTAAACTTTTTTAGTTTCTCTCCTTAGCATTGTATGTTCCAGCTAATGTGCCATTCTCTCCAGTTCCATCTTTCCCTGCTGGGACTTTCTACTACTACTTTCTTTTTGAACAGTTCTTCCCCCTTGCTGCTAGAGGCCTGAATCTGCTAACTTTCATTTGACTTCCAAAAGCTTTTTGTCTGCAGAAGCCTGGAAGGTTTTGATTGTTTGTTGCAGGACTTGTACTTTTTACTTCTGCATGTCTCTCACCTTCATCCACCCACCCAGCTCCCAACTTCTACACCAACTTGCCTGCTCTGAACGAAGACTTGCTGGTTACAACCATACTCCACTTGGGGCTGAAGATGAATTTTGCACCTCCAGACTACCCAATAACCCCACAAGTGGGGGTAGGATAGCCATTGCCCCCTCAGAGGCAGTAGTTCAAAGGTGTCAGGAAGAATGATCTTCTTCCATGTGCTGCAGTAGTTTTATGTTTGATGAAATGTATTTTCTCGCCTAAGTGCAGCTACAGGCAGTTTATTAGCCTAGCTAATTAACCCATAATCAGCATCTCACTCTCCTTTAATCACAGGCTGCTCACACCCTTGGTTCACAGAGTGCAGGAGTGCTACAGCACATGTATTTATAAAAAAGTGTGCAACACAATATGAACTATATTTACAGGGACCGCGTCAATTCATTTGGGCAAGAAATATGACCTACCTAACGCTGCTGGAGGAGGGACCTAGATGGCTCTGAGGGTTCAGAGTAAGATATGGAGCCTGTCACCTTTCCAATACCAGTTATGGTGCAGCCCAGGTCAATAATCACTGGCTGTCATTGCCATTTAGCAGCTGCTCTAGGAACCAGAGAGGTTAGAGATGGAGCAGACCTGTTAGGTCATGCTGTCTACATCCCTGCCAATCCCCAGTGCATAGTTCTGTACCATTTCCAGTCTAGTTTTAAATATCCCACTCGCTGGGTCTTCCACCCTGTCCCTCAAGAGTTGACCCTGTAACAGAGCTATGGAAGAGAATACTCTTGACGTTGAGCCTCATATTTTTCACTTATATTAATTTCACTCTATTTCTTCTAGTTATACCCCTGCATACCACTCTCTGCAATGTTCCTCTGTCTTCACCTCCTTCAAATATTTGCAGGCTGATAGCACGTTGCCCTAGATATATCCAGCTTTGTTAGCATTTCCTTATAAATCTTTCTATCTAGACTTCTGATTATTGTGGCTATCCTCTGAACTCCCTCCTGGTTCTCAATAGCTTTCTGCTAATGTGTTGCCTAGAATATGATGTGTTTGAAGCAGTGTGATGATGATGCTTAAAAACATCATCCTCTTGTGTTACATTGTAATGAGACAGTGCTGATGAACATTGTTACATGGGGAGCGGATGGCATTTTGCTGTTCTGAAATTATTTTCTACACGGCAAAATCATTCTGCAAGGACAGCCTGCCTCTGAAAACATCGGGGCCAGCAAGGCAGCTTTGCTTGGATGAGCATATTGCAGGCCAGGTTTTTGGTTTGTTTCCTTTCTGCAAGGATTTATTCTTAAATGCATGAAGTGGGATGCACACCGAGAAGTTCAGGTGTACGTAGAACGCAAGTCGCAGAGCTGTTGCCCAACAGAAAGTGGTTTGGTCTTCCTCTGAAGCCCTTCAGTAACAATAATGATGTTCCAGTCTTCTTTCAGGTGAGATGATGCCATGTTCTTCCTCTTTCAAACTCGATAAATTGATGCTTGGTGCCCTAAGTTGCTGGGAATCTTAGCCTCTCAGGTCTTCGCTCAGGCTGCTTCTCCTGGTATTTGATGCCTGTGCCTGGGTCTTCTAACATGACCAGTCCCTGCACTTCTCACATGCCACTTGTTTCATTACGAAGTTGGTCTCTTGTCTATGTTCTGCTCAGCAGTTGAGTACCAGTGCAAGATGCCGAGCACAGATGGAGATGAAGTAATAAAGAGAATCAGCTCCAGAGACAAGGAGGATCTCAAATCTGGGACTCCTGGAGTGAGAAATGGATCTCGGGAGTTACTGATGGAGAAACATCTATCTAAGCTTTCTGGATTTGTAGCAGGTCACCCATCCTGGTGGTGTCTGGGCATCAATCCTTCAATGAAACAGGATCTAATAACTTGTTCCTATGGACTCCTACTCTGTACACAGCTCCTCTCTCTGTAGCAATGCACCTTCCATTACTATTTCTTTCCATAGCTCACCACAACTATCTTCCCTCCACCCTTTCTCTTTTTCATTCTCCTCTCACACAATGGGACAAGGTACATTTACAGATTAATTAAATGCTTTATGCATTTCTGAATAATAGCAATCTGAGTTAGGAGGAGAATATGTTTTTATTTTCTGAGCAGTTTGTTTCTATCCTCTGTCTTCCTTTGCCTTGTAAACAGACATTGTGTGAATCTCTTGTGAGCTTGCAGCACAGAGCACCACTTGCTACTGTTTGTAGTTAATCCAGGCATTACCCTTTAGTGGGGTTCTGGGGTCCTAAATGTTTCTGATTTAGGCCTTAGCCTCTGGAGGAGCTTGTAGGTTGTCATACCATGTTGCACCCAACGCTTGCAAGGGCCTCCCAGTCTGGGAAAGTTGGGATAAGTTGTCCGTTACTGGGCAGTAGAGCCATTAAACACCATTTTGAAGGAAATGTAAATAGAGTGCTTTGTCTATATAGAGCAGTGGTTCTCAGCCTTGCTAGGCTCATGGCACCTGTTGGTTGGTGTGATGCACCCCATGGAAAATGTCCGCTCAGAGTTTTCACTTGATTTTTGACTACAGAAAAATACTAGAGAGGTTCATCTGTTGCAAAGAGCTCAGAAACCCTACAACAGGGACAGAATGCCTTCGGCACTATGGTTTCCTCTTTGAAATCTGAGTTTATCTCATGAGTCATGTTTGCATACTTAACAGTGCTAACATTGCTTGGATCTCAAGGCACCCCAGGGTGTTGCAGCACCTGGTTTAGAGTCACCGATATAGAGACATTGACTGGAATCGCTACTGTAAAATAAGCAATTCTACAGTAGCTATTCCAGCTTCATTTCCTGTGTGAACACTATTCTGAAGCAGAAGTCACTGGGCCAGAATAATGCCTGCATTTCTAAGGGGAATAATTAATCTGGAATAAAATCACTTTTATCCCAGAATGGGTGTCTATACGGGGAACTCTTCAAAGCTGTTTATCCCATAATAGCTGGTCAGCTTCCCCTGGCTGCCATGCTAGAAAGGTGTATGGGGAATACCCTGAGGAATGTGTATGGAGAAAATATGTTTGGATGGAAGCGAGTCATCGGAAGGGATTACTTACGAAGCAGCTGGCTGCTTGGATGCTTGAATGGTGACCGGCATTCCCTCTAGGTATGGATGGGGCACTGTGGGAGGCTGGGTTTCTGGGCAATCCAGGATGGACTGGACCTGAAGAGGATCTGAAGTTTCACAGACAAGCTATCATTTTGTGTCCCATTTTATTTTTTGGCTGTATTATTAAGCACGTGCTTTAAGGGTTCTCTTCTCTCTGAACACGTCACTTTTTTAAAAAGCATTTTTTTGTCACCTACTTTATTCCTGACTCACCGGAGGGGCTAGATTTAGTCTAAACATTTGTCTAGAGAGTGCCCGGTGAAGCCGAGCCTTACTTGCTCCTATGTAATTCATAGGAAAGTTTTCTTTTTTATGAGGCAGGTTGTCGGAAGAGCTGATGTGCGGAGGGAGCTAGTCCGACGATGGCAACATGCTGTCAATTACTGCAATTACTGCTTGAAACAGACTTACCCCTGCATGCTCGAAACAGGGTTCTGATCTTAGCTATGCTTCTGGGCAGCCATAATAGCTCTGCTGAAGTCAGTAAAGTTTCTTGCAGCTTCCACTGGCAAATCTGAGCTCAGAATCCAGCCATAAGGTGATACCCTTGTCTCGTTTTATACCATGGTATTGTTGCAGCTGCACAGGCAAAGGTCAGAGCAGAACGTGGGCCAGGAATGGTGCTCTGAGGTCAGGGAGTCCCCTGGGTACTCAGCAGAGGAGACTCCCCAGTCTGCTGGGATCCAGAGAAAGTCACATGGACTATTATTGGGCATGGTGCAGACAAAAAGTGCAGTGAGTCAACCTACGCATTCGGCCTCCTCTGGCCTGGTAACCTGTGATTCTAGCAACAGGATGGAGTATCAAGGAATGTGCTATGCCAAAGGTAATGAGACCATATCTAACGTGAACATGGCCTGATGACAGCACAAGCACATCTCTCATCAGGCACAGCCAGGGCTGGCCTCTGCTCTTTCTGCAGTTTCCTTCCCTCTGACCCCCCAAATGCCAACCTGCCTCCCTCAGTCTGTCCCCCAGGCTGCTGTTTCTAACTCCTGCTCTTCCTCACTGACTTGTATGACCATGTCCCTCCCTTCTCAGTTGCTGCTCAGCCTCTGCATCAAGTTGCAGTGCCCCCTTTTTGCTTTCTGGGTTCTGCACAGCTCCATTTCACCTCCATTCATTTTCCCCCCATGCCTTCTTGCTGCCTTCAGCCTCCCTGCCCTCCTGTTTGCCCACCTCTCTTCCTGCCCCTTTGCTCTCCACCTCTTTGTGTCTTCTCTCATGCCATCCTTAATTTCATTTTTCACCTTTTCTCATGAACGCACTCCTTTAGCAGAGCCTTCCAGCTACAACCAGTGCAGGTCCAACCCCACCTGGATCTCCTTCTGAGTGAGGCTGTATCTGAATTAGCATATACACCACGATGGGCAGAACCCAGCCCAGTAGCAGTACTCAGTAGATAACGCAGAAGAAGTATACCCTGTAGTTTTACCACTGGGATCCCGTGTCGCTGTAGTCTGTTACCCCACTGATCCATGGAGAGGGAATTAAAAGCAGTTTGTAAACAGTAATTTTATGATACAGACTTGGACTGCATCAGAAACATATTTAACTACTCTCCACACCCTCTGAGCCATTCAGGACCTTAGCCCTGTCTCTCATTATTTATGCTTCATTATGGAATAGGAAGTATACTGCCTGCCCTGCTCTTCCAGGCTTTACAGCCCTCATCATTTGTTTTCCCCTTCCCCAAGACATGGCTGGCTGGTTGGTGTATGAGCCCATGGGCTGGGCTGACACTTCTGGTGGCTGCATGGGGCATGAAGGGGCAATGGGGTGAAGGTGGCAGGTGATTCCCTTTGGATTCCTTCTTCCGAAGCACCTTTCTGGAAAAAAATCAGAACAACTTCATGAGCATTTTAGCGCCAGTCAGAGATTCTCCACGGCCATAAACCCCGGAACGGTCTATAATTACACATGATCTGCCCACTCCGGAAAATTGATACTTACATGGTCCACTGGGTTCTGTGTCCCACTGTCGCTGTCTAAATGCAGATCAGGCGTTCCCCTCTGAACGGCTCAAACGCTGTCCTGGAGTGAGGCACTACAAGACAATGGCAGGAAATCTTTTTAGCACCAATTGTCTCTTTTAAACCCAGGAGCCTCTCATCTCTGATTTGGTTTCTACCCTCTTGTATGCTTCTCTTTAGTTGTGCAGGGAAAGGAAGAGGCAGAATGGAGGGTGGGAAGCAACAGAGATGCCCCTCAGCTTCCTCACAGTCCTCCGTGGCCTTGCAACTCTTCCTGAGCATATAGACCTTTGTTTCCCCTGAGCCTCCCATGCTGGGCAAACACAGCTGCACTGTCAAGGAGAAGAAAATTCAGCCCTGGGGTGTGACCTGCAAAGGCTGGTTTCCATTGACACTGGCCTAGTTCATCTCCAGCTGGCTCAGCTGGGGGAGGTGACTCCCAACAAAGACCAGTTCAGCATTATTCCTGCCCATTTGGCTAAGAAGGTCATCAGCAGGCCCTCAATATGAGGATGACAATATTCCGGGAAGAGGAAAGTCATTGGTGAGTCCAGAGAGGATCCAAGAATCACTTTTTTGATTGAAGACTTGGCAAACAGTTCTGGGAGGAAGAAATGGATCTTGCTGATGTGGGATTACAGCTCCTTCCCTTTGTCTCTCTCATCTATCCACCTCCATAGTGAGGCAAGTTTGCTCAGAATATCAATGCCTTGTCATACATCACAGGATGATTCAGTGCTTGAGTCTCCCAGGTATTGATGTTAATACAGGCTGGAAAGGAGGTAGCTCCTACTCAGGACATGTTTAGCACAGCTCCTCTCAGCATGGCCCAGGACTGGCTATTTGCTTAGCTCCCTAGCTACAGTTAGGTGCTAGATACTTATATTTTTTCTGGCCACCTCCTGGGGGTTACCAGGTCTTGGATGAATCCCTCAGGCACACTTCCTTTATTCATCTTGTAGAGGACAGTCACTAGGATTGTATCAATCTGAAATGCTTGCTCTCTCCACTTCTTTTTGCTCTCAGGTAGTTAGTTACTAGCCATGAAGCCCCCCTTGAATTAGAATAATTCTCCTTGTGTCTGGAACAACTTGGGTGTCTGACTGTCACCCCCTCAGGGCCTAATAATGCAGTGGATAGAGCACATGTCTTAGGATCTTGGAGGAATATACGGCAGAAACATATGTCCTTTATGGATGTGACAATGTCAACTGTGTGCCCTTGTTGCCAAAAAGGCTAACAGCATACTGGGCTGCATTAGTAGGAGCAATGCCAGCAGATCAAGGGAAGTAATTATTCCCCTCTATTCTGCACTGGTGAGGCCACATCTGAAGTACTGTGTCGAGTTTTGGACCCCTCCCCCGCACTACAGAAAGCATGTGGACAAGTTGGAGAGAGTCCGGCTGAGAGCAATGAAAATGGTTTGGGGCCTGGGGGTCATGACTTATGAGGAGAGGCTAAGGGAACTGGGCTTATTTAGTCTGCAGAAGAGAAGACAGAGGGGATTTGATAGCAGTCTTTAATGACCTGAAGTGGGGTCCAAAGAGGATGGGGCTAGACTATTCTCAGTGGTGGCAGGTGACAGAACAAGGATCAATGGTCTCAAGTTGCAGTAAGGGAAGTTTAGATTAGATATTAGGAAAAACTTTCACACTAGGAGAGTAGTGAAGTACTGGGACTGGTTACCTAGAGAGGTGGTGCAATCTCCATCCTTGGAGGTTTTTAAGGCCTGGCTCAACAAAGCCCTGGCTGGGATGATCTAGTTGGGGCTGGTCCTGTTTTAAGTTTGGGGTTGGACTAGATGACCTCCTAAGTTCCCTTCCAACCATAATTTTCTATGATTCTGTAATTCTGAAGGGGCAAACAAGGATCAAAGGCAAGGTCAGAATATAGGAAAGTCCCTGTGGTTTTGATGGGAATACCCTGGCCTGGCCTGGCCAGGGGACAACACTGTACAAGACCTGCTTCCACCAGCTGCCTGTCCCTAAACCACTAAGGACCCTTGCAAAACCTCCCCATGCTCTCTGATGCTAGGAGATGCTACTGAGCTTAGACTCCATGGAAGACAAGAGACATTTGCAACCTGGCAGCGTGGAGCAAGGTGGGTCTCATGAACACCAGAATGGGAGAAATTGCCTAACCATCCCACAGGACCTTTATATATGGCTCTCAGTCCAGGTGGCTGCCCATGGCCACAGAAATCCTTAACTGACTAAAAGCTCCCAATGGCATAATATTCCAGCAGCAGAAGTCCTATGTTGGGCTTTGGGCAAAAGTAATAGTCAGCTGGAGGTAATACATGGGCTGAAGCACTTACACCTTCAGCTAAAACCTTCACCTCCTTTTCAGAAGCCTCCAGACTGATCCTGGCATTGCCCCTCCAGGCAGAATGTCATGTGCTCAGGTTGAATACAGCACGTTTACAAGTCGGCATGTAGAGGGAAGGGGGGATAGGGGAAGCAAAAAGCCAGGAAGGATGAAAAGGAAGAGCTGTACAGAGAGACATAGGAAAGGAAAAGGAAGAAGGCCTGAGAGATGGGAGAGGGCGAGGAGACGGCATAGGGATTAGCCAGCTCAGATAAGCTGGCCAAAGAGGGAGAGAGGTCACTGTCCAGCTAACAATCTACAGACCACTGCTGAAATGACAGCCTTCTGCAGAGACTGCCTCCTCCTCTTTTTCTGCTCCCCCGCTTTTTCTCTCACCCTCTCCTGTGCCCTGAGCAGGAACTGAGATCTTTAGACCCTTTTGGAGAGCTGCATGGCCTCTGTCCCTGGAAGAACTAAAATATTCTGCTCATGAAATCCTGCACTGCTGCAGTTCAGCCACCACTTAGCAGGGGTGAGTGCTGGGCAGGCCACACATATCAAACCCTTCATCTATGCCTGCAGCAGATAGGGGACACACCCAGGATATGACCTGAGTGCTGAAGTGACTGGTCGTGACTTAGTACTGGCAACACACTGGCAGAGCATCCAGGGCTGTGGCACTTAAAAGGTCTCAACATCCATTTTGGATTTTCTCTTTATAAATGCCAGGAAAGGGCAGGGTCCCCTGTATCTGGTGTGGTTGCCTAAAGTGGCAGGGAATTGGACCTGGTGATCCAGGATGTCCGTTGTAGTCCTCCATCCCTATAGAGGCTAGGCAGGCCAGGCCACTCTATGGAATATCCATCTGTCTGTCTGTCTCTCTGGCTAATGTGCATTTTGGTTATATTCTTTAGACAAAATAGCCTCTGCATTTTTAGAGAAGCTGTAAGAACCACATCAGCCTATCTGGGATCCCACGTGCCCATGAGGGTGTTAGCAAGAGTGTAGCATGGATACAAGGAAAGGTGTCAGGCCTTGTGTGACAGGGGGCTTATGCCCTGCCACAAAGTGCAAAAGGCAAAGGAACCGCAGGATGGGGAGTGTCTCACCTGCATGATGAGGATGCCAATAAAGCGTGCGGAGAATGAGACGGGCTCTAATTAACTCTTGCTGCGTGCCATGGGGGAGGAACAGGCAGACAAGAATTCCTTGAATAGGTTCAGAGGGCTGAACTGGAAGTTCAAATGCTAGGGTCAGAAGAGCGTTGTCCCCGGAGAAGGGAGGCTGGCAGGAGCCGGAGCTGCACAGAAGTGTGGCAAGTACCTGGTCCTAGGTGAAGGGCAGTGGAGCGGGCAGCAGAGAATTGGGACGGTGATACCTATCTGACGTGAGAGCCAGCATCATGCGGGAGACCGGCAGGGGTCCAGGTCGGTTAGTGCGATGTTCTGTGCAGAGTCAGCTAAAGGGGAAGAAAGAAACAGAAGCGACTAAGAGGATCTGATTTGGGAAGACAAGGCTTTCCCCTTAAGGAGCCACTCAGGAGGACTGGGCAAAGGACTTTATTAAGCTATGGTCACAGTTGACTTTATAAACACTATGCAGCAATACGGGAACATTGCTGCTTCAAGGGATATTTATCACGTATCGTAAGGCAGGGAACAACCCCGGAAAGTTTGCCCCAAGGCCGTAAAGGGGTAAACAGAATTGAAGACGTAATAAAATTGAAGACAAACTCAGTCCTCAAAGTGCAAGGGAAGTCCACCCCGTCCTGCAGGAAATGCAGTCAGAGGGCAGGGAAGCCCCCTTGGCTCAACAGGGAACTTCTGGGTCTCCTGAACCAAAAAAGAGAAGCAGATGGAAAACTTGAATCAACACCAAGAAGGACTACTCAGCACTAGCCCGTACTTGTAGGGAGCAGTCCAGAAAAGCCAAAGCAGCAACCAAACTCAGGCTAACTACCGGAATCAAGGATAACAAAAAGTTGTTAGTCAGAAATGCACAAAGTCGGAGGAAAAACAAAAGCAACATTGGCCCCCTGCGAGATCAAATGGGGCAGCTGACGGCTGACACTCAAGAAGAGGTCATTCTCCTAAACTATTACTTTGCATCAGTTTTCCACCCACCTGAGGGGGTCACACTGTCTGACAGGACACAAAGCATCCAGGGCTCAGGAGATGGGCCCACAATTGATGTAGATCAGGAGAGAGAACACCTTGAGAGGCTTGACATCCATAAATCTGCAGGCCTGGATGGATTGCACCCAAGAGTTTTAAAATTGTTGGTGGACATCATAGCATGCCCTATGGCCAAGATATTTGAAAGCTCATGGTGCTTGGGTGGTGTACTGGAAGACTGGAAAAGAGCCAGTGTGGTCCCAATCTTCAGGAAAGGGAGGAAAGAAGATCCAGGGAATTACAGACCTATCAGTCTGTCGTCCATCCCTGGAAAGATCTTGGAGAAAACTATCAGGGGATCCATCTGCAACAGGCTAATGGAAAGCAACCTACTGAATGCCAGCCAACATGGTTTTATTACTGGAAGGTCTTGCCTGACCAACCTCATCTCCTTCTATGACCAGGTGACCCACTGCCTGGTCAAGGGAGATGAGATAGATGTCATTTATCTGGATTTCAAGAAGGCCTTTGACTTGGTGTCTCATGATGTCCTCATAACCAAGGTGGGGAACTGTGGCCTCAACCATCTCATGGTCTGATGGGCACAAATCAATGTGGTGCAAGGTTACCAGTGCAGTCCCCCAGGGCTCAGTGCTCAGGCCAATACTCTTTAATATCTTCATTAATTATCTGGATTTGGGTGTCAGATGCAGACTGGCAAAGTTCGCAGATGACACTAAACTATGGGGGAAGGTGGTCACAATGGAGGACAGGCTAGGGATACAGGCTGACCTGGAAAATGCTTGCAAAGTGGGTGGACTAAAACCTGATGGCATTCAATGTAGAGAAATGCAGGGTGGGAGAAAAAACCAGCATCATAATTATAGGTTTGGCAGAGCTACGCTCGCTAGCACTGCAACCAACAGGGAGTTGGGGGTCTTGATTGACCACAAGATGAACAATGCAATGCCGTGGCTGGGAAAGCAAACCAAACTCTGGTGTGCATCTACCAATGCATCTAAAGCAAAACAGGGGCATCAGCCTCCCGCTTTACTGGGCCTTAGTGAGGTGGAATGCTACATCCAGTTTTGGGCCCCCCACTTCAGGGGGGATGTGGATAAGCTTGAGAGAGTCCAGAGGACAGCCATCCATATGATCAAAGACCAAATGAGCAAGCCTTATGAGGAGAGGCTGAGGAACATGGGACTCTTCAGCCTGATGAAGAGAAGGCTCAGGGGGGACCTGGTGGGTGCCCGTAAATATATAAGGGGGGGATCAGGATCTGAGAGAACAGTTGTTCACTAGGGCTCCCCAAGGGATAACTAGGTCCAACTTCAAGAAGGCTGATTCAGATTTGATATGAGGAAAAACTTCTTTACAGTCCGAGTGTCTGAGGTCTGGAACAGATTCCCCCCCAGAGGTGGTGCAAGCACCTACTCTGGACTCATTCAAAGAGGATTTGGATGTTTATCTTGCTGGGATCATTTGATCCCTGCAGACTTTTTGCCGCTGGCAGGGGGGATAGACTCGATCTCATGAGATCCCTTCCAGCCCCTAATGTCAATAAAATCTGGAGACTTGTGGAGCATAGCCTAATGCCTGAAGGGGTCCAGTGTCCCCAGCAGTGGCAAATCAGTGGGAGCATGTAAACTGCTCTAGTGGGTAATTAAGACCCTAACTGAAGAATTACACCTGAGAGCAGCTGGAGTGGTAAGGGCCGGGTATGGGGACAGAGGAGCCCTGTGAAGAGGCTGAGCAGCTAAACAAGTTGCAGTTAGATACAGCATATCTACCTCCCAATAATCATCTTCTCCTTTAACACCAAAGGCGTGGTAGGCGAGTTTACAAGGAGGACCAGCAGGTCTGGGGCAGATTGACTGCAACACACATCCCCATGTGAGTCTTGAGCTCCCATACCTTGTGGATAAGGAGCTCCAGCAGCAGACAGAGGGCACCATGGAGCTCGTATACTTGCTAACGTGCCTTAACTCAGGCCTATGGCCTGGCACTGTGGTGGCAGGAGAGGTAGTGTGTGAGACAACAAAGGAAGCACTGGGTGAGTTGCCATTTCCCACCAGCGAGGGAAAGAGACAAAAGCAATTATTGTGATTGAAGAGCTACCCACAGGCTGGCACCTCATCAATGTCTGGAGTGAGTGACAAAGAACTTCTCATTCTGATAGATTAATTAACTGAGAACAATTGAGAACCAAGAATTATGAGATGCCTTCACCACTGAAACTTTGAGGGGGACTCAAGGTCCTTCCGTTGCTCTCTCTCAGTGGCAGTGGGACCTTTGCTAGGAGACTTCAGCAGGAGGCAGCCCGGCAATTGGCTAGGAATGTACCTCCCACGAAGACTTCACCCTCCCCAGATGTCAGGCCAGAACATTTTTCTAGCACTGAATGCACAAGAAATGCTGAAAGGAAAACCTACTAGGCAGAAGCAGCAGCAAAGGGGGTGAGGTGATGGGGGTTGTTTATGGGAATAGTGTGGGGAAAGACAGTCCAATCATGGACTGCGCAGGAGACATGGAGAAAGTTGTGAGGGTCCCAGCTCTGCTAGTGACAGGCACTTTCCCCCTCTCCATATCTCATCTGTGAAATGGGCAGAATGACACTTTCTCACTGGGTTAAGTGTTGAGACAGCTACAGTTGAAAAGCACTAGAGCAGTTCATAATTAATGAGCTGTCTCATTATCATAAACCTTATCGTCTGTATTTTCCTGGCACCTAGGAGGCCTTGCCAGGGCCGAGGACCCCACCACGCTAGGTGCTGTACAGAAGGGCTCAGCCTAAACATTTACACAGGGCACCGCGTTGGTGTAGGCTTTACAGAAAGAATTTGAGACAGCTTCCAGTAAGGGACTTCTCAGATTGCTTCCCAACCTGGACATCTTTCTTCTGATCCCGTTCCTTCCTCCTCAGCTCTAACCTTTTCCTGTTTCTGAATTATTCTTCTGTTTTATTCTGAGTGTTAGGCCTTCACGGCATGGGATTTTGGGATACGTGGCTAACTTCTGCCCCTTGCTTCCAAACGAACCTGCTTTGAGGTGCTTAGCTATAAGGACGATGAGTTTAGCACAAGATGTGGTGAGCAGGTAGGCAGGCGGGTAGACAACCACCAAGGGATGAGAGGTGCAGGAATTAAGCTGCTTGAAGACAGTCTGGGCAGCTCTTGGTTCATGACAGCAGCCCTGGACTCTTGCCTGGAGCCTGAATACCTTCCCCAGGCCCAGCCTGTGTTATCTGATTGTCTAATTCAGCCCTTCTTTAATTATGTTTGTAAAGATTTCCATTGTCAGAACAGGCCATCACAGTGGTTTCCCTCACATACTTGCGTCCCTTGGTTTGATCTCCATACAGAAATCGATTCTGTTTGATCTCCTTATTGTAATGCAGTTGAGGGAAGTGAGTTCGGTGAACAGGCCGTCTTAGAATTAAACTGTCTCTCTAATGCAATTACAAATGGCTGTTAACCCTCATCTCCGCACAAAGGAAGGGATGGGGGATATGCAAGTTCCTCCTCTGCAAGGTGTCAGCTGTTGAAACAAGGGCTGCCACTTCCCCAGGAATAGTTAGGCAAACCCACCTCCTTTGCCAGGAGCTGTGAGAGTTCATTAAGGTTTGGGAGGAGTTTGGAAAGAGAGTGACGCTTCCTAGAGAGGCTGCAGGGCCATCAGCATTGCTCCTGTTACTGCTTTCCCTCAGAGGACTGGGTCCTCTCGTCTTGCCCTTACAGAGGCCTTTCCATAGCGAGTTGCAAGCCTTCTGTACTCGTGAACCTGGGGAACCTGAGTTGCAGAACTAGCAAAGGACTTGTCCAAGACCACAAACAGCATATCATCTGCACAGCTGTAAATCGGAGCCAGGAGTCCTATTTTACATGCCTTTGTCACCTCCCATCTGGACTACAGCAATACAATGTGTTTGGGCGTGAAGCCATCGGCCGCATCAGTCTGGTGCGCGCAGTGCTTCTCCTCAGTAGCTTGGGTAACCACGAGCACACCAGACACATCCTCCGCTCCCTTCACTGGCTCTCCAAGAATTACAGAATTCAGAATTACAGAATCATAGAAAAGAGCAGTGAGCCATGTTTGAAGCCTAGGTTCTTATTTCAAAGGGGTTCGATTGCCTGGATACAGGATAGGCGAAAGGTCAATAAAAGCTCCAAGACCGCTATGGCTCACACTTCTGCTTTTCAGACATTTTGGAGATCACAACCACAAAGGCAACAGTTGCCTGTGAAGAAGAAGCCTTCTCAGGGCTGGTTTATGCCTGAGGCACAAACTCCCAGAGGCACTAAAACCAATCCCAAGCCTCCACATCTTCTGCTCCATGTATAAGGGGCACTTCTGCAACCTGTCTTTGCTAATGTAAGCACAGAGCAGGGTCCACATTTCATTTAAAGCAACCCCAAGCCCACCAAGGCAAAATCCTTGGTACAAACCCCAAGAGTCAGATTGGTCACATTGTTAATCTGCTATGGATGGGGGTGCTCAGATACAAGAGCAACAAGAATGGGGTAGAAGCTAAAACAGAAGCGAATCCTGCCCCTGAGTTTCGTGGTTAGGCCTATCGCCATCCCTGCTGGGAGGAATTTCAGGGAGAGGGCATTGCCAGTTATGGACATGCCTTGTAATGGGAGGAAATCACCCTCTTGGCGTTAGGGGACGTTAACAGCAGAGCAATTCTGACAGGGGCACCATGGCTGCAAACCAAGCGGCTGGATCCCAACGGTGGATGCAGCGTAGCATACACTGTTTCCTACACAAGAAGCCAGGCTTCTCTGTGTATTGGTAGGAAATTGCCCTCTTGGCATTAGGGGAAGTTAACAGCTGAGCAGTTCTGACAGGGACACCAGGACTGCAAATCAAGTGGCTGGATCCCAATGGTGAACGTAGCACAGCACACTGTTTCCTACACAGGAAGCCGGGCTTCTCTGTGTATTGGTAGCATCTGAGTAAGTGCCAGAAAGAGTCATTTAATTGCAGTGGTGGGCAGCCTAATCTGCCCCCGTAAGCCTCTTGTAAGTTGTCAGTGGGAGTGCTTCACTATATGTGACCTTCCCTCCTTGCAGAGGGATGGGAGCAATGGGTGATCCAGGCACTTGGGGGCAGCAATCATAGGAACTGATTCTCAGGCATTTTGCTGTGCGTACGTGTGTGTGCACATGTGTGAGCTTGCCTTCAGTTGAGATCAAAGGGAGCAGTTCCCTTCTCATCAGCTTTGAGTGCTCACTGGCTGGTGTGAAGTCCCCAGGTATTCATCTGCAACAACCAGGAGCTTGCTGGCTTATGCTCTCCTTGAGTGGAAAATGCACAAGACCAGAGGGGATCCTGCTGGCACAGGAGTGAACAACTTGCATCATTTGGCCCCTTTGGAAAGTACACTGAGAGACTTTGAAATATGGGTTGGAAAGGCAGGGGCCTTGGGGTGGGGGTTGTGATGGCAGAAGAACTTTGCGGGGTGTGAAGGACCTGCCAAACACATATAAAGATAGGATCCCGACTAAACAGGGCCCAGATTCACCAAAACATCCAGGGTTGCAGGGATATCCTTTCTTATCCCCTGCCCCAGGACACCCCCTTCTTTCATCTTCCTTCCCAGATGGCTCCACACGGCTGCTGCTTCCTGGTGCCATGGTCAAATGCTTCTTCCCTTTCTCCTTCCTACCAAAAGCCTCCTGGGTCTTTCCCTCGTGGTCCCCAACTCAGTGGATTTTTGGTGTTTCTCTCCTTCACAGCTTCACTTGGCTTCCTTTCAGATTCCCAGGAACTGGATCCCAAAGTGGTTACTCCCTGCTGTCCTCTGTCACTGCAGGAAGTCAGACCCCGGCTGACTTCTTGCCCTTTGGGTGGGGGGCTGGACTCGATGATCTTCCGAGGTCCCTTCCAGCCCTAATGTCTATGAAATCTATGGAAGAGAAAACCTTCCTCCTGAAGAGAGGAAAGGGAAAAGAGCAGATTCTCAAAGCACAGAGGGCTCATTTCACATAGGGTGTCTGCATAAAGCCTTCTCTCCTCCCCAGGTCCCCTCCATAGCAGTGTTTCATAGTTGCATAGTTGGTAGGGTCGGAAGGGACCTAAGCAGATCATCTAATCTGACTCCCTGCCATGGGTAGGAAAGGATGCTGGGGTCAAATGACCCCGGCTAGGTGGCTGTCTAGCCTCCTTTTGAAGACCCCCAGGGTAGGAGCGAGCACCACTTCCCTTGGAAGTTGGTTCTAGCTTCTAACCTCCCTGACAGTGAAGTAGCGCCTCCTGATATCTAGCCTGAATCTAATCTCCGTCAACTTATGGCCATTGTTCCTTGTTACTCCTCGTAGTGCTTGGGGGAACGAGGACTCTCCCATTGCTTGCTGGTCCCCCTTGGCAAGTTTACAGTCGATGTCCTGTCCCCTTAGTCATCCAGTCCTGCCCTTTGCAATAGTCATCCAGAGGGTCAGAGTCAGATACAGGCTTTTGAACCTGAGCTGGAAAACCACATCTTCTGAGTCCAGGGATGTTCCTGAGGGAGTCCTGGATGAGCCTGGGCTGCGGCGTGCCATCCTGACTGTGACAGGAGCAAACCAGTGTAAGCCCAGATCCATGGCCAAGGCTGCTGCAGGGGAGGAGAGATACAGGGGACGTACTTGGAGTTGAAACAGTAGCAGCCTTGTCGATGGCTTTTCTTTTCTTCCCACTGACAGCTTGACAACCTAACAGGAAAAATGAAGTCAGTGAAGGGAGAAATGCTATCAGGAGCTCCGCGCTAAAAGGGCAGACAGGCCAGATTGGAGGAAAATGAGAAGCTGTCCGGACTAATGCAATCATTTATCACATAATCTCGCATGGCGCAGGGGTGAAGATCCTGGCAGTTCCTGGCACAATGCAGAGTCTCTCCTGGCCCTGTGCACACTGGCACCATTTGTGAGGGATCCTTCTTGCTCACTTTCTTGGGGAGTGTATTCTCCCGGCTAGCTTGCTCGTTGCTACAGCCTCTGTCTGATCTCTCTACTGCACAAGCTAACTCCAGCCTACACCTGTTGCTGGACACCTGAAATCTCTGTGTTGACCTTCGGCTGTATCTATTTGAGGTTCATACCGTCTCATTCTGGACCTTATGTCCAGAGGAGCAGCATCTTGTTGAGTTGCAGCGCGCAGCGAGACATTACCTCCCAGGGCCATTTGGGCTCCATTTCTTGCGAGCCTGGGGTATAGACATGGATTTACTGCTTCCTAGCACTGGGTGGTGATAAGATGTGCTATGAAACGCTGCTGCAAAGAGGGGTCAGCTTTAGAATATAATGACAGGAGAGCAACAAGGGAATTTCATCCCCTGCTCATATTCAATCTTAGATTTTTCTCCATATTGGGGCCATATGTGACCCATGCCCTCAGGGACCATAGGCTCGTCAAAGAGCGTCTTCCAGCTGAGATGAGCTCACTTATTCAAGCGTGCCCCTTTTCACTTATCAGGGAGCGCAAACCTGTGCACACTGCTTCAGATGCGGATTCTCTGCAAGCTTACTTCCAGTTGAGCCAGGAAGAGTTTGTGCAAGTTGCATTGGAAAATTGGGTCTTCCCACCCTCTGTTGTGTGCCTTCTCTAGGCAAGCAACCAAGTAAATAAGGAACGTGGTCCGATTCATGGGAACAATACATTGTTTCCATTTGACAGTGATTGTCTGTAATGAATATTTTGTGAGGACTCGGGCTGTCCTCATTCTTTGGATCGCCTTACCAAAGTGGTAATAAATCCATTATCTTTCCCATGGCTTAGCAAAACTGGACAATGGAAGCCTGATTTTGAAAGCCATTTGTACTCCGTTACATGCACAGAAACAAATGCTTTAATTTGCGCATGTGGTTAACGTGATTGTACGGCAAATCAAGTTTTTTCCCGTTTGGCCTGAGTGGCTAGCCAAAATTCAAGGCCTCGTAGAGTTGTTTCCATTTGGATGAGAAATCAGTGATACACGCCAGGGATAGTCATGGGGTAATCTTGTTTATTCACAAAAAATGCACACGGAGTCCTGTTTCCCTGAACACAAGAGGAGCAAGCAAAAATAGGCAGCTTCTTTGCTCGGGAATCTCCATGTCTGCCTCCTCCCCAGTGAGACCCATGCCCAAGAAATGCTCTTTGCCTCTCCTCGGGGTCATGCTCCCATCTCCTGCTGACTTGTTCCTTCTGTCCCATGGCCTGCCACTAGTACCCAAACCCCCATGCCTGCAGCCCAGGAAACTCATGTGACTCTGTCTCACTCTGTACTTCTCTGCCTGCCTGCCTAGCGCCCTGGACAGGAAGACCCGCTGTCTGCAGCTGTTTTTGCCGTAGGATGGAGCTGAATTGCTCCGTCTGTTGAGCCTGAAAGAGTGCCAGTTTTCATGAGGCCAGTGACTGCCCTCATATCCAAGACCCCCTGCCAGCAGCTACAAGCGCCTTTCAGCAAAACAAAGCAATTTCATGTGCAAATGATGGATGGTTTACACATGCAGTTACCCAATACGCACACAGAGTTGTGGAAACTGTGCACACAACCTCAGTCCGTAGTCACAGTGGGTATTTGTGTGTACTTTTGAGAAGATTTAATTTAAAAATATCAGAGACTGGCTCTCCTAGAAGACATGAGGTGTGCTAAATCCTCCAGCTCAGTCCCACAAGTGCACCTCCCAAAGGCCCCTTAGCTGTGCAACGGCTAGAACTGGCCACCGGACAACTTGATTTCACTGCAACTTCCACGGTTTCAGAATCTGGTTCTGTTCCAAGATAGAAAGAAAGCAAAATCTTTTAAATGCTTTTGTGAAAACTGGGGTGGGGGTGGGGTGGTCAGGGCACTGCCCAGGAATACAGGAGAGCCAACAATAATAACCCTGCCCTGCTGAGTCAGGGCAAAGTTTTCATCCTAGGTCTCTTCAAGCCAGAGCATAAATTAAATGTCTCCCCCTCACCCCAGGCCAGGTCCCTTATCCTGTAGGTACAGAGCCTCTTTCTTCCCCCATGCCAGCCCTGCAAACTAAGGTATCTTTGCCATAATGTTCCAGTGTTGACGAACCAGGGCAATTGTCCATCCATTTCTGGTAGCTGTCACAGAACACAGGCCCTTCTCCAGGGCAGGCCCTCCATACTTCCATGCCCATTCACCCAGCAGGTTCATAGTTGGCCCTCCCCATGTCGATCACCATTAGTCCTGTCAGGAGCCTAAGGGTGAGTCTACTGTCCTTGGAGAAAGGTGCCTTCTTCTCTCTTTTTCTGCTCCAACCCTGTCCAAGTCCAGCCGGTTATGTAAAGAGTTGTCATTGCTTTCTGGACCTAACCCTACAAAAGGTTGTACCTACATATAGTTAATGCTCTTTCCATTGTAACAGCTGGCTGCCTTGTCGTTACGGTCAGACACCCCACCCTCCAACACCTCCTGGCTGTCTTGTAGAGTGAGAACTTGTAGGACAAGGCCAACCCCCCCACTTCCCCCCATAACTCTCACCCTATAAAGATTTCTGTCTTACTCTCATTAGGCCAGTTCATTCCAGGAGCAGCCCAGCCCCTCAGTTCTCTGTGCTGAGGGCCGAATATGGATTATACTAATGGACTCTCTTAGAGCCTTTCAACTCTGGCAATCTACTGAGCCAGCATTGGTTCAGGTCCAAATAAGAGGGAGGCATCACCACAAAGACCCCCCCCCACCCCCACAATTTAGTGGACTTCACAGACATCTTATCTTCCATAGCCCCCTGCTTCCAGGTTTAGGAGCTGAGATGTGAAGTGACCCTGACAGTTGCATCCTCCAGGAGTATCAGTTATTATTATTAATGACTCTCAGTGACTTCAGTGTAGTAATAACAGTGCTAATTAATTGGATTATTGCTGTCCCTATCTGGTGAGACGCACAAGGTGCCCTGTGGCAAAATAACAGACTGGGCTGAAAACGGGCTAAGACAGAAGAGAAGAAATTCCGACACGGTGCAAATAATGCAAGACAAGGTGGAGGGGCTGAAAGAGGCCCAGTGACTAACAGCTGAGAGGTATTAAAGCAGAACATGCTCACGACTGAATATGCAGAAGCAGATAGAACCACTATAAAGACCCAAAGGGGTTGGGGGGGCAGTTCTGTCAGTGTCTATTTTATTGCTTATGAGATGTAAATGCATGATGATTTAGGCCTGGGTTGTACCTTCCTATGAGGTGCAGTCCTAGCAGCAGCCTAAGGAAGACACTGTGGTTCAAAGACCCACAACCACTTCCATGCCAATCTCTGCTCTGTGGTTTGCCAGGGGCCCCATCTATAGAGGAAAGGCATTGCATCCTAGTGCCAGGGGGCTGAGTGGGATAATAACTCTTTTCCTCATCAGTCCTTGGCTTAGCTGAGTACAAAAAAGGTGTACTCTAGCCCAACAGATCAGGGCCAGAACCCACAACTCCCCTCTAAATGCATATCCAGTCTCTGGAGGATTAAATTTGGACACAACGTTTGTAGTTTGTCCATCCAAAGTCTCATAAACAATGTTTCACCCATCCTGATGGCAGATGGCTCAGGCAGATTTTGTTATATGTAAGACAAGGCCTGGAAATGAACTTTCTTCCTCTAAAAACCTGCAAAGCCAACCCACTGAATGTTTATTCTTTCCCCTTTAGCTCCCACCCTTCAAGACATATGGCTTCTAATAGGGGACCTTAACCAATGTCTCTGCCTGACTATAGATACATAGAAGAGCTTGGATGAGATCTTGCGCTGAGCTTCAGTCTTGCCTCTATCGTGCCCACTCATAGCACTTCAGGAGAAAGTCCCAGGGTGCAGCTATGTGATGGGGCTGGTGGGATCAGGTGGCGTTGGGCACACCATAGCAGTGATGATGAGTCTGGCATGCCATGTAACTCATGGCACTGTTCCTGTTCTATCTGATCCTGCTTAAGCAGTCCAGGAAATGGCCCCACCAATTATATAGAGAGGCTGTTTCCTGTGGTATATGGTTTCCCCTTGTGCAGATGATCATCTCCTGAGTTCAGTGTTCTGGGCCAGAGGAGAATGGTCTCCAAAGTAGCAGTTTTGTGATCCACCAAGGGCAACACCATGCTTGCAGGATCATTCAATTGCATGGCTTAAAAATCCCCTTTCCCATGCTCCTGCTGTTGGTACTGCTGTGTCCGAACTCACTTGGCTCAGGGGAAGTGAGGATAAACCATGAGGATCCAAGAGGAAAATAATAGGGCTGATGTTTACAGAGATAGGAAAGTACTTTGCTGCACAGTTAGGGCTACACAGCTCAAGGAAAGGATACCACAGCTGGCAGGAGACTCCACTTGCACCACACTGAGCTACTTGGATATCTGAGAGTCATCAGAATCTGAGACCTCTGCAAGTCACAGACCATTGGCCAGAGGTTGCAGGATGAAGAACAGGAGAACTGGTGTGGTCATTGTCCTGTATATGGTCTGCTGGTGTCTCTGGGGAGCTTATGACTCCTGGGGCTAGTCAGTCCTGGATGAAATGGCCCTTTTTATTATATGTGGAGAATAGGTTGACCAAACATGTAGTAATCAACTTATGTCCAATGTGAGAAGTGAGTCTGTTATGGTAGGGGTGGAGAATCACATGGATCTAAAGTATACACATGGCAGCAGCCCCTTGACTGGGCAATGAAACATGGTCCTGCCTGGAACAGCCATGGCTGTTGGCACCAGGGAGCATGAACTTCCCTTGCCTACCAGAATGGACTGTCTGTACCCTCTCTGCGGTGACCTCAAGACCATTACCCAGAAAATAGCCCCGTCCACTCATTTCTGCTCTGTGCATGCCACTTGCAGAAGAATATTGAGTGGTTGCTCTCAGGCAAATGCCTGGGGTTGCTTTCTGGCTCTCTGCCTCAGGTGGACTCCTGAACATGCCCCTGGGTGTGCCCAGCATTACTCTCATGGTAACCACAGGGTATTTTTTCTGCATGCAGCAGGATGGGGTGGGTGAGCCTGTCTCACAGGAGTGGTCTCAGATATGGCCCACTCCGGTGAGTGAGGCCTGATCCTAGGTGCCGTGATGGAGGCATGGACTGAAGTATAGCATTGTCCTGTAGGCTGGTGCTTAACTGGTTTTCATTGTGAACAATGAGTGCCAATCCACCGGTTAGTTCAGAATCACATGGCCACCAGGTGAGAGAGAGACAGGACAAAGACATAAGAAAAGCTGAGGATGTGGCACTTAAGCACCCTGACTGCCAGTATCCATCGCAAACCACCCAGACACATGCCCTTTGCAGAGTGTGTATTTTGCTTTTCTTGCTGCAGGCTCATTGTAAGAGTTGAATGACTCGATTGCATTTGTGGCAGGACAAGAGACCTTTTGTTAAGCAAACGGAGCTGCCATCAATTTAACAAAAATATCTATGAAGAAAGAAGAGAGAAAGAGAGAGGGGGAGGGAAGGAGGGAGGGCGAGTGTGTCCACAAACCCATTTGCTGTTTAGGTGTCAGAAATAAATTTTACCACTGGAGTCTGCAGCATCTGATTAGTGAATTATTCAGTTTGGAGATTGCGTTCCTTGTGACCTCATTAGTAACCCCGAGGTGAGTGGGATGCATTAGAGTAACCACCATGCTGTCACCGAGGAGTAGAACTGGGGCATTAAAATGGATTAAAGTGCTTTACCAAGAAGTGCGGCACAACTCATAAAAAAAAATAAAAAAATTAAATTTAAAAAAAAGGATGCTGTTAAACCAGCAGCCTGAAGATAAACAGGCCGGTATGGTACTGGGATGGCGGGAGGAGTCAGCTGCAGCCTGGAGAACTTGCAGCCTTTTCTGGGAAGAGACGTTTCAGGGTTCCCAAAGCCAACCTAAGCACCCAAGAACAATGTCCTCCCCGACCCCTAACATGGTGAGGAAAATCAGGTCCTTTGCATTTGGACTACTGCTCCAGTCTGAAGCCATCGATTGTCATCGATGGGAAGACTCCTCTTGACATGAGTGAGCCTTGCATCTGTCCCCTCCTCATGGTAAGTAGAATCAGAAGCCTTATGGCATGCTAGTATAAGTCACTAAGCTGGATGAGCATCGTTTCTTCCACTGTACAAGCCAGGGATGCACTTCAGCCACAGAGCAAGGCCCTGGCAGAGCTAGGATTGCAGCCCCTGTCTTCTGGCTCCCATGCTCTAGAGTTAGTGAACAACACTTCCTCATGTTCTGATACAGAGGACAACTCTTCCCCAGGCAGGACCAGGTCCTGAGCATCCTTCAAAATGGGCCTCAGCACAGAGCTGGGAAAGCTTTTTGTAATCGGTTTGTCACGAGTGCTCTAACACAGCCACTGATGGTCTTTATGGGATTAGGACCTCTCTCTACTCCCCTTGATCCAAGCTTTCTCTTTGGTTTTCCAATTCTGTTGTCTCTCTTTGTTCTCCTGATCTGAGACCCAGTGGCCATTTTCTGGGCTCCTGACTGTGGGTCTAGGGCTATGACTCCAGGCTTGGGGACCCTCCCTGGGTTTCCATTCCTCTGAACTCAGAGAGGTTTGGCCACCCATCACTAGAGCTGGAAGAATAGGAGGGAAAGCCCCTGTGAACAAGTCTACTAAATCCCCTTCACACTCTGCTTTGTGTCTGTGCAGCTGGGAATAGGATTCAGCCCTGGGCATTTATTCTACAGCCAATGCACACCTTGTTAAATGGGGCTGGGTGGTGGATGGGGAGAGAGCAGAGAGGAATAGCAGACCTGACTTTTCCTGATTAACATGGGATTCTTATCAAAGGAAAAGGGGGATGGGTTTGTAGTTCGCTCCCTCGGGCTCATCTGTCCTCTTCCATTTCTGCTGGGAGGGATCGGCTGATGCGAACAGCTTTCACCAGGGGATGAGCCCAGCGACTGATGTGGTTGCATTTGTTTGCTCAGCAGCAGTGGCAAATAATGGATGCTAAAAGGCTTTGTGGTTCATTGATGGCCATGCTCATAACCACACACTCTTCATCCCTTTCTTGGGAGAGATGCACAACTCCTGCTCCTTCTTGGGTCCTAAATTCTGCCTCCTCCATGGCACCAGAAGCTTGCTCCCTTCCCTGCATTAGTAAAAGATCTCCTGTGCAAGGATACCAGGCAGGCATCTCCTCCTCACTGATGGCTGGAGCTTCTGCATGGACTGATCTAATCAACACAATCTCCCTTTCTCCCTACCAGTGCAGAAACTGATATCTCATGTTTGTGGGGTTCTCCAGGAGCAATTTTGGTAGACCTCTCATTCTCCCCTTCTTTAGCTGAGGCCCATAGAACTTGTCCAGAACTCACAGTAGCGTCTGCCTTTCAGAGAGGTCCATGATGGCTTTCTCTGCAGACACCTCATCTCAGTCTCTCCTCTCTGGTATGCACAGTGCTAGGTCTTCTACAGAGAAGTCAAGATTTTGCAAGGCTTTGCAAGGCCTGCCTCAGTCTGCTCTGATTCATCCCTCATCCACGGAGACCCCCACTCATCACATGCCAGACTATTTTAGCACCTCTATGTGTTTTTAACTTCTCCAGAGCTGGGAATATGTCCAAAGTCTGAGCAGTGGGATGATTAGGATTCCATAATAATGTTTTCGTTCTATGATAAGCTAAATTAACTGCGGCCCCCTGTGTCCCATTTCCCTTACTGGTGCCAATTACTGCTGATCAAACTCCTGGTGCTGATGGAGTTCGAGGGGTGGGAATACCATGCCATCCACTGGAGCTAGAGCAAGGGCTTCAGCTCTAGAAATCTATATACAGCTACTTGCTCTGGCTCTAGACTGATAGTAGCAGAAGGAACCGTGCTTTGCAATTGTATTTCCATGCTCCTCATTTCCAGCCCCATCAAGGCTGAGAGAGTCATTCAGAGAAGGAAAGCTTGCACTATTGGATTTACAGAGAAGCATAGAAATGGGAGATGGCAGAGAGAAAACAGGGAAGGTGTGGGTTTAGCCTGAGAAAATGTTCTCTATTCCTTTCAGCTCCAACTCATGTAAACTGGTGCCTGCAATCTGTGTGGATATAGGTGACCAGGTCAGAGGTGCTCATCAGAACTGAGGAGTGATGGACAGGAGGAGTTACCATATGAATTGTGGGCCAAAGCCAGCCTGATGATATATGGCTAGAAAGGTTGAACCAAGCCATTTGCTGAAGTTGGGTATCAGTATCTCCAGTGATACCTGCTACCCTCCCTATGTTTTCTAGGTTAGCTCTAAGCTTGGCCTGCAGCTTGGGTGCATTCGGGCTGGTCATGATGGGAACCTACGGTGTAGTATTCCTCCTCCGGGGGAGTCCTAGGTGTCTGGAGGGTGTTGCAGAGCAGGTAGTCACTAGTTATCGTATGGGATACCAGCAATCCCTGCCGGCACCCGCGCCAGGCTGGGGAAGCTGCCGGGACCCTATCCAGGCTCAATTACATCTGCTCCTACTACAGAGCACCAGTGTCAATGGAGAAATTGTAAAAGGGGCGAGAGGGCATGACAGGCTGGACACAATTGAAAGAGTTTTATTAAGCTTAATTGTTCCCTTTTTTATTGCATCTGAATAGGAAGGAGTCTTAATTGAATCTGCATGCAACTTGCACTGAAAACTAGCTCCTATAAGAACAAGAGAAAAAGAGACAGAGTTAAGAACAGTCTAGGATACGCTTGGCGGTGCTTTCCTTATTCTTTCTTGCAAAGCCCCAGCCCCTTGAACAAGTATGGGAAATTCATTCATTTAATGCTATTTAATAATATAGACTTCTGCTCTGGGTATCCCAGACCATTTGCATTGTCAAGTCGTGTGCATTGATGACTTTGCTTTCCCTAGTACAGTTGCTGTGGTGTCATGTTCAAGCAATTGCCTTAATGACAACTTGAGGAACTGAAGGGAGAAGGTGCAACTGAAATTAAAAACTAATCAGTGAGTTGGACTAGCGATTCCTGTCATCACCATCATCAGAATCATTGCTTTCTATTAAATGAGCATCTGGTAGGCACATGAGTAGTGGAACACCTTCCTGTTATATTTTTTTTAAAAGGAGATGAACATACCAATGGTTTAAATTAACCATATTTGCTTTGTTTTGAATCTCAGTCAAATTCTCCTTTAACTGGGATTCTTCAATCCTCATCTGTCCCATGTTAGCACAGAAAAAGTCCCCAAAAATCCAAAAATGGAACCTTGCTCATTTTGCCCTGGGAAGTCTCACCAGCCCGACCATGCTTGTTTAGGTGTATTGACTGCAAAGCACTCTGCTTGGGTACCATATCTCCTGTACGCTAGCCTGCAGTCCGAAGGGGCCTGCAGTCCCTTAGTGCTACAGTGGGTCTGTCAGGCAGGATTGCAATTCACATGTTTAAATGATATTTAATCCCATTTCCCAAGATTGCCCAGGATTCTCCTGCAGCGCAGAGACTTTCTTGACATTGAGTTGGGTGCCATGACAAAGGGAGAAGGTGGGGCCTGAAAGGGAGACAGGATCTAGAGTGAAGCATGTCCCTCACGTGGGTTTCTTCCTTTATCTGAATGCTTATCTGAGTGTGTGGGAGCTGTTTGCAACTGGAGGCTTCTGTGCCAGACACATCTTTGCCTGATGTTGCACCCCAAGGATTCTCACACATTTCTGTCATTGCTTAACCCTTTGAAAGGCATCCCATCTGTCAGGGCCTGATTCTCCCTAGCGATTCTCTTCAAAGTGCAAGCTGCATCATTACCTCTCCTCGTCAAGCAAACAGGCAGCCTGACAGACACGCTGCATGCAGACGAGTCTAAACAGACCCACGCGGGCGGCTGAACGCAGGGAGGCAGGCATATGCAGTTGCACAGGGACAGGTTTGGATGGAGAGAAGCGTGTGTACAGCTAGACATTCAGGACACAGGGATATCAGCAGACCTTGATTTCAAAGTCATCAGGACCAAAGGAGCTGGAGGAGTAGCTCCACTAGCTGGCAGCAATAGCGAGTTATTGTTCGCTAATGGGTGTGTGTCAGGCATCTCGCAGCCCTGCCTGCATTCCCACAAGCCAGCCTGAATCTCCCTTGGCTGAACCGTAGTCACTACATCATGGAGGCGACTTGGCTTTGGATAGCATGAATGCGATGGATCAGTGGGAGACCCAGGAACCTCCAGGCAGACACTCTGCTCCCAAGAGAGACCCCCTGTGCTCAGCTAGAGCCATAGCTGCTGCAAATACCCTAGCCCCCACACTTGCCCTCCTAGAAATTGCAGCCTTCGCTCATCCCCATGACTCAGTCTGCTGTCTGTTTCCAGGAATTTGAGAGACAACTTCTATTTCCATTGCCATCCGACCAGCCTCAGAGCTCACATTAAAACTTAACTTCTAGCCACGGGGAGTTCTTGTGGCCACATCACTGTTATTGTCATGACCAAGTGATGGCGCATCACAGTCTGATGCCTGTCCATGGGCCGAGCCTGGAGCATGGAGACCCGAGTGCAGGGTCAGCGCGTGTGGAAGAACCAGCAGGGCCAATGCATCAGGCCCCTTGCTCAGGAGCTGCAGTGGAGCACCAGCCTGGTTACAGTGAAGGTTAAGGTGAGAAGCCCTCCCTGCTTCAAGATCATCTGTTCAAGGTGCTCTTGAATCTGCAGGCTCACCCAGATTGCCCTGAGCTTCTCTGTGCCTCCTCGGGGGACAGAGTCGCCCTAGTGAGCTACAGTTGGGGTCACATGTGCTAGGAGCTCCTGAAAGACAAGCTCCATCAAAACATGGCTTTGCACAAATTCCACCGATTCTCTCACTGTTTTCTCCTACAAACCCTCATGATTAAGCAACCACTTGCTTGCTCCTGGTTCTGATCTGCCCCACTTGATCTCACTTGTTCCACAGCTATCCCAGCCAGTACCTGGCACCCACTTTCTCCCCGAGGAGCCAGCATTGAAAACATCACTAAGGGAAGAGCTTCCCTCTCTAGATTAGTGTGCACGAAACACAGATGCACCACACAGATTTAATGGGCAGGTGAATGAAGACGAGTCAGGAAGGCTTCTCAGCCAGATGGCTTCAGGCAAACTGTTGCAACTTTGAACTTGGGCTGCGCTCACGTCCTGGACGACTGAAGACCGGCCTTGGCAGGAGACTGAGCTGTAGGCAGGGGGCTGCTGCTTGCTTTTGCCAAGGGTTCATAGTTTAGTGTGGAGAAATGTAGTATGGGAAGAGTGGATCATTTGAAAGGCTCTCGCACAGTTTTCAAAAAGAGAATAATTTATGGGTGTGACTGCTTGCTGCGAGAGGAGGTTAAGGGATGGGAGACTGGAGGAAAAGAGTGGTAAGGGGATCTGGGGATGCCTCAAGGGGAGGGGAATAAGTGAGAATAGATGGTAGGGAGACAGGGAAACACACTCAAGATAGGTAGCGGGGACTGTGAGGGAATGCCAGCCCCACATTCGTCCGTTCTGTGTGCATGTTGGGGTCTGGGGACATCCCACACATAGCCCAGGTCTAGGAGTCTACCACTCCAGAGGACATGCTAGCCCCTTGCTCCACCCCATCAGACCTGAAGCATCAAACCCAGGGCCTGACCAACACAGTGGTTTTCTCTGACCCACAAACCGCTGAAGCTCCCAGAGACAGAACAGGGTATGTCTAAGACCTCCATCGATACCTCCCCTCCTCCTTCACATGAGCTACGATCTAGGGGTATCCTGAAGGGGATGTATGAAAGCCTGAATTACAAAGTTATACAGTGTCATCCCTGGGGAGAGGAGAGATCAGCTGGACCTGGGGTGGTGGGAGCCAGGTGAAAACCGTGCTCAGTAAGAGACTGGCTGAATTAGTCTTGCCCTATGTAACCAGCAAAGGCCTTTTCCTGGCATGACTGCATCTACACTGGACTTCTAGCTAGCAGAAAAATCATAGCTATGGGGTGTGATCTTTACTCCTCCCTACCTTGCAGGGCTCAGTTGGCAACACTTCGTAATGTAGAATAACCTTTAGTGACTCCTAAAATGCTCAGTGGATCAGGAAGGGCTGAATATGGTCTATGTATTGTACGGGTCGTCAGATGGAAGAAGAGCAACATTACGTTTTTTGTCTATGCATGAAGGTATTGTAATCAACATGGAATAAAGGTGGCAAGATTCTGGAGTACAGACCATGAGCAGCATTTATTTCCCTTCCCTGTCAGCACCTCCATCCTCCAAATGTTTCAGATCCTGCTCATTATCCCCTGTCATAATGGTGTGCAGGAGAGAGAAGAGCAAGGAATCCCACAGCCTCCTAAAGCGTTAGTGGGCCGCAGTAGTCCTATGTGATCCCCACAGTACTGCCATGAGGCCTACAGCTACCTAACTCCTCCAAGGAACAGTTTGCTTTCTATTTAAAAAGAACTAGGTAATGCAATAGCAAAACCCCGCATTCATGCAGAATGAAGATCGCCTGGTAGTGGCTTGGGCCCTGCTGGAACCTTGAGTTCTGCCGAATTGAAACCCCTGCAAGCCAGGGAACAAAGAGTTAAGGCATTTCAGACATAAACTTTGGAAAAGGAGGAAATAGAGTGAAGGGGAGTGAAGCCCATCTCTGTTCCAAGAGCTATCTAATTGCATCCCCATAAAACAGAGGCAGCTGCCCTTAGGGATTCACCGTCTGTGCTAACACTGAGGCTCCAGCTTCCAGAGACCCCCTGACAGTCTGTCACATGCCACATAACAGGGCCCCCGCGTAATTTGTGCTGCTAAAAGCACCAGCGTACTAGAGACTGGACTAAGACTCTACACATAGTGCACCAGAGGCAATGTGGTTTGCCCACAGCACAGATGGCCGGCCTAAGAGATCATGCTCTGCTCCTCTCACCTCTTGTACCTTCTCCAGTGCTCACTGCACTGCCCAAACTGCCTCTTGTTTGTAATCAACTCAGAAGATCTTTAGGGTAGAGTCCAGTTTTACTCAGTTTTACCCCTCTCCCCAGCTCTGTATTCCCACACAGCTGAGTCAAATCAATGCCCCTCAGTATCCCCCAATTTCATCCCTGGGCTCCCTCCATGCAGCTCTGTCTGAGGCATCTCTGTTCTCACAGCTCTGCCACTCAGCTTCAGCCCTGCCCTGCCCTGCTAAAGGACCAACCCTTGGATGACAGCTTGGGAGTCCTCAAAGCTGCTGGCTCTTGCTTGCCAAGGAAATCAGCTCCCCACTCCTTGAGAACAAGACTCAAGGTCTTGGAGAAAAGGCAGCAGTAGCAGGACCCCCCCTGCTCCCTGCTGCCCTGCCTTCTCTCTCTCTGCCATTCACATAGACTCATAGGCTGCCACCTCATAGACTCATTGCCCCTAACCCCAAAGCCTCTCTTCTCTGACCACCACCTGCAGACAGCCCCCAACAGACAGCACTGGTCAACCAGCACCTTCACCTAGAAACCAGTTTAGCCCCAGATCCACCCGGGGATGTCCATGGGCTTGAGGGATCCTTGGACATCCTGGCCTTAGGAACATCCCACTCTTCAAGCTGGTGCTTGGATATGCCAGGCTGGTCAGCACAGATTCAGGGTCTTTCTTGTTCCTCCTCTAGCCCCCAGCATGTGCGTGCATGCACGTACGTACACACACACACACACACACACACACACACACCCCCCACACTGGTGGAGCTCTCTGCTTCATGCTTCTCGCTCCACTCCCGAGAGGTGGGTGGCAAAACACCCAGACTTTTTTTATTTCAATTCCTTTCACCTACTTAAAACCTTTCAAGTGGGCGACGAGTAAGGGAACCGCCCACCTCTGAGACACTCTTCTCTGCACCTCCGCCTGGACCAGGGTGCCAGGAGGGGCTGGGTGCGTGAGCAGAGTGCAGCAGCCGCTAAGGAGAGCAGCTGATTAGCTGTGATTACTGGGTCTGGGGAGGAGGCGGTGAGAGGAGCAATTAAAATCCAGAAACGCTGCACTTTGCTATTATGCCACAACAGAAAAACCAGCCAGTTGGTAATTGTTGAGCATGGGGCAAATACAGCCCAGAGGAGTGAGACCGGTGGAGGGGTTAAAGTTGATGGGGCATGTTTGGAGGCCCTGGGGCCCCTTTGTCATTCAGCCAGCTTAATACACCATTATGGTGAGGGGTGACTTTAACAATGCAGCAGATATGATTCGAGGGCCTGGGACCTGGAGAGGGTTAAACTCTAAGCGTGCTTAGGGCTGCAGCCCCCCTCATCTGCTCCCTTCCTTGAAGGTGCGAGAGGCTGAAAGCACCGGGGAGAGCAAAGAAGGGAAAATGCTCACGGCTTTGTCTAGACACTTCTCCTTCGCTGTCCCAGTTTCGTGCTCTCAGCTTCCCTGAGCGCAGTGCTCAGCAGCTCCCTGCCCTGCCAGCTGGCAATACTGGGCCCACTCCCCTGCAGCTCTGCCCATGCCCGAGCTCCTACCAGCCACGGGATCCAGGCAGCTCTTCCCACACCCTGTGTAATGCTTTGAAGCTCCCTGACATCCCAGCCCCACAGTGCCCCCTAAGCCCTTGCCTGCTAAGACTGCCACAGCACTGCTTCCAAACCCCACAAATCCTTTCAAAGAGCATCACTGTCCCCTACCACATCCCCTTGTCATCCTCCCCTTTCCCATGCACACAGCATAGAGGGGGCAGGTGCTTCCAGTCCAACCCCCTCTAACAGCTATGTGCATTCATCATGGTGCTGTGGGTGGCTTCCGGGGCACCCTCTCACACGGGGACCAGCCACCCAGGCCATCCTGTGCCACCAGCAGCCTGTTGCTTGCCGGAGAGAAAACAGATCCTGGCCTAGCTCTTTGCCATATTGTGTGTGGCCAGCAGGTGGTGCAGGATCGTGCAGGATCACCGCACTGTCAGCCACAGGCCTGTTCTGCCCGGCTGCTGCCTATCTTTACCTTCTCGTTTGTCAGTTTTGCACTTGGTCCCCCAGACACCCTCTCCTGGGCATGCAAAGCAGGAGCCCTCTCCACCCCTGCCCCTGCTCATACAGCCCCCAGCTCCTCACCAGGGTGACATGGTGGGGCAAGAGGAGCCAACAGCTTCCACTGTCTACCAGCACACAGCCCTGTGGCATCCGTGGGAGCCCTGATGTGAGACTCAGGGGCAGGAAAGAGGACCAGAGGCCAGGCGCCCTCTCCCAGCCTCCTCCAGGCTCCATGCCTTTCAGACAGGCTCCCTGCAGAGGCCCAGGGTGACAGGCAGCCTGAAGGGGTGAGGGACAGAAAGCAGCTTAAAAGTGTGCATGTGGGGAAACTGAGGCCTCAGTGAGGGAGAGAGACAGCTGAGCCACCCAGAAATGCAATGCCTGTCGGGCAGCAGGAGCTGCAGAGGAGGCAGCACTTGCAGCAGCCTCGGAGGCTATAGGAAGGGAGCAATCTCTCTTTTCAGTTAAAACTGGTGGCGAGAGGGCATCAAGGTCCACAAGGCATTTTGTGGGATAACTGGAGTCCATTATCTGAAATGCCTTTGAGTCTACATGCACTGCTGCCTGCAGATAGAGCTGCTGCTCTTTGCTAGCCCCTGGTACCATGTATCCCCACTAGGAGGGGGTGGGGGGGAGTCCCATGCGGGTCAGGTGGCATGCAGGGACTCATGATCAAGGGCTGCAGGGTCTGTCCCCGTCATGGCTGGGGACATTCAGCACAGTTGCAAAGGTGCCTCACCCGAAACAGCTGTGCTTTCCTAGGAGTGTTTCACTCCTTGGTAAAGCACTGCAAGGCGCTTTCCTGGAAGGAAGACATGGCAGTGGCAGCTGCAGGAAAGAGGTGCATGTGGGGGCTTTAAAGCTGTCTCGCCAAAAGCTCCCCTGGTTCTGAAGATGGGCTCAGGTGTGCTCTTGCAGGCTCTGACCTTGAACACAAAGCCACTGGTAGAGCAGCAACTGCCTCTTGGATATTTTTCCTACCCTGAGCTCCAGTGCAGCCAGGCACTTTTCATCTCCACCTCCACGGAAGCAGGAGAGACCCCATGATCATGAGCACCCCTCCACAGTGACAACCAACACTTTAACCCTTTCAAGAGCCTCCAGGATGCTTTGTGGCCTAAGTTCTTCCTCAGGAGACCAAACAGTTGCAGTTAGCTAGTGGCCAGCAACCTGTCAGAGCAACTACACCCATGACCAGGCACCCCGGCCACCCCGGGAGACAGGCAGGGAGGAGAACTGAGCATCAGGAGCTGGTGGCAATCCAGAATGCCTCCAGCACTGCTTCAGTGCTGATGCTCATCCGACGCGTACAACCAGAAGCACCATGAGCAGGAAATGGACTCTCAGTGGCAGGTCCCCCTTGGCAGGCAACCAGAGCCTGGCAGAAGCAGCTGTGGGATCAGAAAGCCAGTGGTGGCTGGAGTTTGTACTTAATAAGTCCAGTAAGAACCTGGTCTTGTAACTACAATGTCACTGAACCCTACTGAGGACAGAGCAAGGAGATACGGTGATTCTTTGGCAGCACCTTCTCCATCCTACAACCTCTACCATGATTTCTGTCGATGGAGGTGTGCTGGAGCTAGTGCCAGTTAGCGTAGGCAAGGCTCATGGGTCCACAGGACCTACTTCACAGTCTACATCTGCTACCAGGAGGGCTGTGTTGCAGGCAAACCCAGCTGGCTCAATGGAGCTCCCTGGAAAAATGTTTAGCCATGTTGCAACCCAGCATGGCCAATTTTCATGGCTTTCATGTGCCTTGTGCTATGCGGTGTCCTCCATCAAGCTCTAGATGCCAGGACCAAGAGAGTGGAGAATCTCAGTTATCTTTCCAACAAGTGAAGAGAAAAAGGAACAAAAAAAAGCTTAGTTTTTATGCTTGAAGAGAGCTTGAAAACACAATGCATGGGCCCCCTCTCCAGATGTAAAAAACTAGTGGCAAAGAAGAAGGACCTCCATTTTTTTCAAGATCAGGTGTTTTATAAGTCCTTCTTGTGATGCTTTTGGACCTGACTTGTGATGTTGGAAAAGCTGACCCTTCCCACAGTCTCCCATAGAGAACAAGGCCTTGAGTTGCCCTGTGATGACCTGGAAAGTATTGGCCCAGGGTGCCTTTCATACCTGGCTCTGCCAAAATCCCAGCTGAACCTGCTCAAAGACAATTACACCTGCACCAAGAAAACCCAACTCCAGAGGTCTTCAGCTATCACAGAGAAGCTTTCTCCAAGACTTCCAGCGCCAGTTTCTCCAGCTGTTAGCTACTGACCACCCTCTTTCATGGGGTCAACTTTGGCTTGCAGCAGACAGCTCCATGAAGGCTTCCAGGATATGGTGAGTAGCGGAGGTTTAGGATCCATTTGGCAAAGATTCCCCATAATTTCCTCCTTCTGATCGCAAAGTACCCCCCAGAGGAGTGTCAGAGACCATGGGCAGTGAGCACAGATTTGGATTTACTTCTGCTGCTCAGACCAAGCAGCTGCTGAGGGCATCAGTTATACAGGCATGATGAGGTTGTCACTTTATTTATCATTTTTATTTCATTGCTCTCCAATGTTTGTAATACCCTGGAGCTCAAAAGCTTAAATAAAAGCTCTCCCCATATTGATTTTGCCCTTCTCCATTTGGGAAATGTTCATTTTTTCCCCCTTTGAGTTCCTAATAACCATGATTTTATCCTAGCTTCTCCCATTTATTGCTCTCTCTGAGCATAGATAGACCACTAGGTAGATCTGAATAGATGGGGATGTTTGCTCATGTTAATACAAAGCATTGTTTTCCCTAGGTCCTTCCAAAAAATGTAAACTGTTGTATTTTTAATTTTGTAGTGCTGTCTTTGACCAGCTCTTCTGTCCCTCCCTCCCTCTCCTTTTTAAACAGGTATTTAACATTATTTCTCATCTCGCTGTAAACTTTAGATGAGTCAAATTTAACTTTACAGCGAGTCAGCTTTGGGGTGAGACATTCACTCCCAAGCATGCTCTTTGGAAGGGATCATAGCCTCCAGATGATGCTGTGATTGTTCGATAATGAATTTTGCCTTTCTTTCCATTTGCAAACTATCCAGGAGGGGATCAGAGTTTTCTCAAATTGATGTCTGGTTGAAATCATGCGGGCTCCTCCCCACGAGACCTCAAGGTTTGAGCTGTTTGAACTGGACACTGGATCACATTCCCGAGTGTAACTCAGCATCCGGGTCCCCGTGCGGACATTTGTGACTGTGAATTCAGGGGTGTTAAGAGGCGAATCTACGGAAGTATCTGCTGTTTCTGCAGGCAGCCTCTCCGGGAACCTCACTGGCTGGGAGAGCCGTGGGGAGTGAACATAACGTAGGCAATGGGCCCAAGTGAAAGGAATTCATTTAAACATTGCAATGAATCTCAATGGGAGCCTTTGGCTGTATTTGTCTCATTCCAGCCCCAATTAATGCAGAGCCCCGATTTGTCCTTTGTTTAAACATTTCATTTCCTTCCGTGTGAATTTTTCCAAACCAAATGGCAAATCCTTCCAGTTTGGCCTCGCCTCAGTGCAGCCAGCCTCATAGACCCTGTTACTAGGCCTGGCCTCCTGCCCTGCCAGAGTAGCTGCGGTCTGCAGCACTGGAAGTTAGTTCACAGCAGGATGAGGCTGTTCTTATAAACCGTACGAGCCAAAATGTGAGCTTTGTTCCCCGCCATCTCCTAGCATGGCAAGACTGTTTGAAGTGGGTCTAAAGGTGGGGAGTAGCTCCAGTGCCCGCTGGGGAGGTGTCCTGGGGTGCTCAGGGCAAGTGTCTGCCAGATCCTGTTCCCCAGAAGAGGCAGAGGGAAGGGGAGACCTGAGACCAAGGTTGGGCCTGTTGACCCATAGCTGCTCATATCTCCTGGGAGGCAATGGAGCAGAAAGCGAGAAGGTGGCTCCTGGCAGGGCTCGGCACTTTCCACACGGTTGCAGCAACTGACCTTTTGACTTTCTCACTGATTAGATTGAACTTAAGAGAGATCTCTCCTTCCAGGCCCTCCTTGCTGTCTGCCAGCACTGCCCCCTCTCCCTCGCCCCATGCACTCCCTTCCCTTCTGTCCAGCTCCATTACCTTACCCATCTTACACCCCTTCTTCATGGCGGGCCCCTCCACCTGCTTCTTCCCCCTTCTCATCCCCCTTGGGAGTTGCCATAGCGGGCATCTCCCTTCCCTTCCCTCTCCCACCCTGTTGCCCCACCCCCCCCAGGGGATTTCGTGGAGGGGCACAAGACAGCTCAGCTCCCGACTGGCACTGCCCCTCGCATGCTAGATGCATTACAGCCTGCCGTGCACCCCAGGATGCCGTGCGCCTTTTTAATACCTCCTTGTTTTCTTTCCATGATAACAAGGGCACAAGTCAGGAGCTGTCAGGGTTCATTTCCATCCCACTGCGGATCATTAGGCTGACACACCAGCTCCGCACCTGCCCTGGCAGCCAGGGGTCTTGCACAGCCCAGAGGAGCGCTGGTGCCTTGCAGCTGCCTGGGCTGGGCAGGACGGCGGCCTCTCCGAGGGCATTCTCTAGGTCTGGGTGCTTTGAGGACACCGAGCCAGCCTGCCCCTCAGGAGCTGGAGCGAGGTTATTGCTCTGCCGAGAGATAGCAGAATGTTAAACAAAACCGTTCACCGAGTAGCCCTTGGACAGACATCCAAGGAAAGGCAGTTACTCACTGCAGGAAGGGGATGAGGGCTACTTCGCTGTGTCCTGAAGGGCCCCCTTCCCCAGAAACCCCACCTCTGAGCAGGTCGCATGCTTGAGGGAGCTCATCTTGGCTCTGCAAAGTAACTGAAAGCCAAGTTGGGAACAGAGTTTGGCATCAGGCTCTCAGACCCACACTCAGGACCCTGGTCCATAGCTCTCCACAGCATCCCTGCAGCTGCAAGTGGAGGGAGGGGCCAAATATAATCACTGCTGGGGTAATCTCCACCCCTGGTGTGGTTCTGGGAGGGCAACGAGTAAAGCCAGCTATTTTGAGTGTCTGAGTTGGAACGAGAGGGAGGAGCTGAAAGAGAAAAGCCATCCCACCCCCACCATCCCCTGTTCATCATTGGGAGATCTGGAGAGACAGCAGGGAGGCACACTAAGCCTTGGAGTTTTAACTGCCTTATTTTGATATGGAATATCATTGAAAAAGCACAGACAGGGGGAGGAACCCATGCTGCATGATGAGACCAAGTTGTCTGGTGGTTTTCCCACAGCATCTATCACCATTGTGTATAAGGGCTGCCTAGGTATGTTAATCAGCATAGCATGGGCTCTGGGAGGACTCCTTGGGGCCTTCTGCTGTCCTCTGAGGAGGTTGATCACGGTATTCTGCACAGCCAGGCTTGTCTGCTGCTTCCAAGATCATCCCCAGATACAGTGATTTACAGCAACCCATCCTGAACCACCACAGAAAGACCCACCCAGGAACGGGTGAAGTTTTCTCACCAGCTGGAAGGTGAAGGTGTGGTGTGTCTAGCAGGACTTGGATGCCTATGATGGGTGGTCTTGAAAGCACTTCCCCCTTCCAGCCATCAGGAACACAAGAATAGGGAAGGGATCCTGCCTTCTCTGAACAGCAGACGTGCTTGTAATTGTAATTTTTTCAGCCCCTGTATGTATTGGGAGGGGAGGAGGACTTGATGATGAAGCCACACTATGCATACACCCCCACACACATGCGTGCATTACATGTGCCCCTGTTACACAAGCATGCTGCGTTAGCCTTTAAGCACGTATTCCTACACACCGTCACTTCGGCAACACCCACGCAGGCGCACAGCTTCAGCCCTCACACAGACACCCACGCATCCCTACACCTCCACCCCTGCAACACCCACTCGCGCATACACCTGCAGCCATACACACACATGCGTTCTTACACACCTTAGTCCCCTGTGACTCCAACCATACAGACAATCTCACATAGAGAGAAATCCCAGATCATCCTTTGTTCAGTCAGCTTCAGCCTAGGTGCACAAGCGTGTGCGCACACACGCATACACATACACACACCTGTGTACCATCACCTCCTGCAACTCCCCGCCCTACAACTCTCCCCCCGGTATGGCCAACCTCATGTAAACTAACACCAGATCCTCTGCCTCTCGCTCACCTCGCAAATGCTCCTTGTAAGGTCTAAAATAAACTCCATCTGGAACATGTTCAAAGGCTAATGTGCATCCTCTCTTAATTATTGATTTGTTTATTACAGACACTTTGGCAGGACATTCGCTGCAGCTCGCATGCCAAACTCCTGCCTCTGATTCTTGTTGTGTGCGCTGGGGGCTGAGTGGAGAGGTAGCCCCCAGTGGAGGACAGGGCCGAGGGGGACAGGGGCACAGAACAGTCACGAACTGTTGGCCTCTCTCCTGTGGTTTCTCACTATTCCCACTAGAGCACTGGTGAGGTCCCAGTATGCAAAGATTCATCAGATTATCCCAGCACTGTGCAACAGCCTCCTGGTTTCCAGCACACACAAAAGCATTAGCAGGACTTGCTGGCAAAGCAGAATTCTTGGTTGAAAGACTCCCAGTGGCGCCCCCATCCTCAGCACCATATCACCTTGCAGCAGGTAGAGAGGAGGCTCAGGGAGATGGCATAGGGGATCAAAACACAATTATGCCATTGAGTACGGAAGCTTCTGTCATCTGTGCGTGGGGAGAGATTAGATCCTACACATTAGCGTGATTGTTAACGACTGCAAAACCGCTATTGAGAAACCGTCGAGGTGGCACCAGGAGAGGCACACGCAGGCACACACATGTGGCCCTGCTGCTACTGGGGCTGTTATTAGCCTGTCACTTTCCACTCCAAAAGCTCAGACGTTCAGCTAATATAAGGGGGGTGTCAAAATAGGAAAACAAAGATTCAATCAGATGCCCGGGGGGGGGTCTTCATTCAGTATCTTTTCTCCTGCACAGTATGAGGTAGCTGTTTCTGATTTCTTATTGGGGCGGAGGAGCTTCATGTAAGATCAGACCAGTCGCCCACCCAATTCAGTATGCTATCATCTACCCTGCTGGAGCAGACATGGTCTGTCTCGTCTTAGCAGCTAGTTCTGAGCTTAAGAGGAATTAGCATGAGAGTGGGTTTGCTCTACTAGGTGCATCCAGTCTGAAACGCTGAAGGCAGCCCTGACCTTGGGTGGACTAGTTCACCTACCTTGAATGCGGATTTTTATCCCACCCTGGCAGAATGATGGGATTGACATTTAAGTATTTCTTCCACTGTTGTACAACGCAACCCATCCCCTGCTGTTGAGATTTCTTGTCAACACTGCATTCAGCAATGTCAGTATTTACATGGATGAGAACCTGAAATAGCCCAGGATGTCATGGCCACACTGAAACCAAGGCAACTACCTCAAGAGCTCATACAGCTGGACTTACTCTGGATTTGTTACGTGGGTTAGAAGCTGAGGTGGAGAACCTTGACATTATTCCCTGGCCATAGATTGAGCACTGCCTTCTCTGTTTTCAAGTGTGAGCTCCTGTCTCCAGCCAGATGGCATGATCTGTTTCTATGGTCCTCTCTCTGATACTTTCAGAAGCAGGTTGAAGTTGTCAGGGATCTGAGTGGAAGTTTCTATTTTCAATATACAGCTGATGAGGACACTTGCATAGAAAGTCACCTTCCTTATCCTTCATTAAGATTTTGCAATGTCATCACTTTAACCTGAGAAAACCAGGAGATCCAACATAGGTTTGAGCAAGCAAAGCTCCGAACAGCCAATTGTCAGCTAGTATGTTTGCACCTGATCCAGCCCTGGTGTGACCGTTGAGATTGGTGGAGCCACCCCAAGGAGGCAAATCTGTTCAGGATTTGGAGTCTTAATCAAGTTGACGGAGGGTGTTAAAACAATTTAATGTGCTTTAAAGGGCAACCTGGCTTTGGAGAAGATGCGTCTGTGTTTGTGTGAGATTGAAGCTGGGGAAAAGACAAAGATCTCTTTAACCAATTCTTCACCTCCGTTTTCTTGTGCAGGGACCGGGACTTCCCCACTGTGATGCAAGACGGACTTGAGAGGAACACCTCCAGACCCCAGGTTGGGGAGGACCAGGTTAGAGAGTTTTTGGAGGGGCTGGACGTGTTCAAATCAGGAGGCCCAGATGCTCTCCACCCCAGGGTGTTGAGGGAGCTAGCTGGGGTTATTGCAGGGCCCTTGGCACAGCTTTACGAGCACTCGTGGTGCTCGGGCCAGGTACCAGATGATTGGAAAATAGCCAATGTGGTCCCCATCTTTAAAAAAGAGAGGAGGGAGGACCCGGGCAACTATAGGCCCGCCAGTCTTACCTCAATCCTAGGGAAACTCTTTGAGAAGATCCTCAAGGAGCACATCTGTGATGGGCCGGCTTCAGGGATGATGCTCAAGGGCAACCAGCATGGTTTCATTAGGGGCAGGTCATGTCAGACCAACCTGATTGCCTTTTATGATCAGGTCACAAAAGCATTGGATGCAGGTGTCGCCGTGGATGTCGTCTTTCTGGACTTCAGAAAAGCCTTTGACACTGTCTCCCACCCCATCCTCATTAAAAAACTGGGCGACTGTGGTGTTGATGCCTACACAGTCAGATGGATTGCAGATTGGCTCAAGGGTCGTACTCAGAGAGTGGTGGTGGATGGGTCATATTTGACCTGGGGAGAAGTGGGCAGCGGAGTCCCCCAGGGCTCGGTCCTTGGGCCCACGCTGTTCAATTTCTTTATCAGTGATTTGGACGATGGGGTGAAAAGCAGCCTGTTTAAATTCGCAGATGATACCAAAATTTAGGGTGAGGTGAGCACGCTAGTAGGGAGGGAAAGACTGCAGCAAGACCTGGATAGGTTGCAGGGGTGGGCTAACAAAAACAGGATGCGCTTCAATACTGACAAGTGCAGGGTGCTGCACTGGGGCAGCAGTAACCAGCAGCACACTTATAAGATGGGAAACTCCCTCCTTGAGAGCACGGGGGCAGAAAGAGATCTTGGAGTCATTATTGACTCCAAGATGAACATGGGCCGACAATGCGAGGTCACAGCTGGCAGGGCTAACCGGATCTTGTCATGTATCCACAGATGCATCTCTAGCAGGGCCAAGGAGGTGATCCTCCCCCTCTATGCAACACTGGTCAGGCCGCAGCTGGAGTACTGCATCCAGTTCTGGGCACCGCACTTCAGGAGGGATGTGGGCAGCATTGAGAGGGTCCAGAGGAGGCCACCCACATGATCCGGGGGCAACAGGGCAGACCCTACAATGAGAGACTGTGGGACCTGAACCTGTTCAGCCTTCACAAGAGAAGGCTGAGGGGGACCTGGTGACCATCTATAAACTCACTGGGGGGACCAGAAGGGTTTGGGAGAGACCTTGTTTCCCTGAGTGCCCCCTGGCATAACAAGGAATAACGGCCACAAGTTGTTGGAGAGGAGGTTCAGATTAGACATCCGTAAGAACTGCTTCACGGTCAGGGCGGCTAGGAGCTGGAACCAACTGCCAAGGGAAGTGGTGCTGGCTCCTACCCTGGGGGTCTTTAAGAAGAGGCTTGGTGCCTACCTGGCTGGAGTCATTTGAGCCCAGCTTTTCTCCTGCCCAGGCGGGGGGTCAGACTTGAAGATCTACAAGGCCCCTCCGACCCGACTTCTATGATTCTATGAGTGTGGAGGAATTGATTCTCTAGTGAGCTGTGATTTAACCTGGAGACTTGGAAGGGGCCAGTGTAAGTGTTGTTAAGCCTCAGAGGAGGCAGGTGTCAGGGCTGCTATTCTTTTTGCACAATTTCCTTCCCAGTGCCCAGATGAAATTTGCTAAATAAGCTGAGGTAAGGACTGGAAGTTAGAGTGTCTGCGCATTTGGGTCCTCCAGCTTGAGCATAGCTCTAGTCTGTAGGTGCACTGTAGTAGAATAAGTCAGGTGCCGTCAAGAAGGGGAACCAGACCTCATCCTATCACAGAAGAACAGAGGCCAGCACAGTGCAAAATGTTATTTATTGGCAAGTAAGGAGCAATGGGGAACTGTTAGGTGGTTTTAGGTCTGATTGGTGGAGGTGATGTTCACCTGCAGTGCTCAGGTTATTTCCTCCACAGCTTTATTGGGATGCTGGGTGCTCACTGTGTCTGGCGACCAGACATGGAGGTATTTCACGCTGAGCATCCTGAAATTGGCTTAGCTGTAATGAGGAGGCATTCTTGAGAGTTCAGGCCTGAACATATTGGGGAAAGGTGTTTTTAGATGGCTTGAGACCCTCCACCTCTTGTTTTGTTGGTCCTAAAGCACAGTGGTTGTACTGAAGACAGGCAGCCTTCATCCATCACATGGAGAGCATTTGTCCATCATGCCACTGATAAGAATAGCCCTTCACTGATGGCTTTGTGTCCTCAACTGAACTACGGACCCAGACCTGGTCATCAGCCCCTCTAGGTTCATGCCAGTGGCCAGGATGCTAGCTGGCTGGACCCTCAGGTTTGCATCTGCAATTTAACAGTTAGCACAGAGTGCACAACACCATAGAAATTATCAGCTTGAAATATGGCCTTGATTGTTTAGAAAGCATTTTGAGATTCATGGATGACAGGTCACTAGAGAAGAGATGTGATTATCATTCTTCTTACGTGCATGGCAACATACTGAGTGCTCAGCTTGCTGGCGTTTCTCCAGAGGTCAGCCCTTGGACTTCGGAAGTGCAACAGGATCACTTAATGATGTGGGAGGAGCTGAGGGAGCTGAAAATAAGAGAAGTGGGGGGCAGGAATTGAGAGGAGACTAGGGAGCATGGAGGGAGACAGCTAACAGGAAGCCAGAGCAGGGTGCATTTCTGAAGAGCTCTCCCAGTGATCACAGTCCCTTCTTTAGTATTTTACCTGAGAACTCAGTCAAGGGTCAGGACCACCCTGAGCTGGGTGCTGTACAAGTGGACAAAAGAAATAATGCCCTGCCCCGGAGAACTCACTGCCAACTTATGAATCTCCCCTACCTCCTCCATCAGCAAACAGCCCTCCTTGTAACAAAGGAACAGCAGGAGGGCCAGGCTGCACTGGATCGCATGGCTCCTAGGTCTGATGGCCTGCCTCCAGGACAGCCAAAACCAGGGGCTATACGGAAGGTGCAAGATGTCCTGGAGCAAGTGGCCCCTGTTTGTGAAATACTGGCACTTCCATTAAGGCTGGACAGTGTCTATACTTCCCTTCCAGAATGCTTGGGGTATTTTTCGGTATCTGCTGTTTAACTCTGGGCATTCAGACTCCCGTAGACAGATGGATGGATGTATTCCTCCACTTCAGTGATCCTCTTCTGCTCTTACTAAGCTCACTGGCACCTTGTGGAAAACTTCCAGAGACTGGTGGAAGATTGTGAAGAAGCGTTACCTTTTGTCAGCTCTGAACGTGCCACCTTTCAATGCCATGACTATGTCTTTGGTTTGAGGGAATGGGAAGAGACCTGCCCTCTCTAGACCATCCATTATTTTGCATACATTCATAGGCTGCCTCCTAGTCACTTCCTCTGTAGGCAGACAGTTTCAATCTTTTCAATCTCTCTTCATATTATTTCTCCACCACACCATGATTCAGTCTCATTACCTCTGAATCCCCAGCATTTCCCTCCTGTGATAGGGTAACCATGACTGCACAGGGGATTTCAGGCAGGAGCAAGCTGCTGGTGTATATAAAAGCAATATGTTCGTTTCCATGTCAGGCTCCATTCTCTTCCTTATGAATCCTCAGGTTTTTCTTAGCTTCTTCAGCCATCATTGCATATGGAACAGGGCTCATCATGAGCTATCTACAGGGCACACATGATGATGCCCAGGTCTTCTTTTTCTGCTTTGATGCAGTTATGGTTCAAAAGATTCCCTCTAATATGCTTTCATTTGCATTTGCCAAGAGTGAATCGGGTCTGCATTATGGGGAGTCACGGCTGCACTATTTTGATCTGTGCTACAGGACTGTTGCCAGGCTTGTGTGCGAGCAAACCCGAAGGCCACACTTACCACCGCTGCTGTACACTCAGCCCTTCATAGGCAGCACGATAAACAACCTGCCAGGGTTATGTGCAAACGACAGCATAATGGTGAATCTGTTTCCTCAGGCTTGCTGTAAAGCAGCACGCAGGACAAAATCCTGCTCATAAATATGGACAGGACATCTCCTTAATCCTGCTCTTGGAAACAGTGCTTTACAAAGTTTCCATGCCCATGTATGAGCAAATGGGGCTTTAATTTGTTGGTTTTTCCATTTCCTCTTAATACCTGCTTAAATTTGTGAGTGCTGGGGCTGCTGTAATTGGTTGTGTCACTGGAAATTAGAGCTGACTTTGTGATTTCTTGCTGTGTTTCCCATTTATCTAAGCTGATGTTTACTCCCCCTCTCTCTCATCACACAAAGGGGCAGTAGCTCGGCATGCAGCTGTCTCCCCACTTGGTTTTGTAGGGTGGTTTTCATCAAGGAAGATGGCAAGAGGAGAGCTCAGCCAAACAACGTGGGAGGCCATCCATGTTCTGAACCCAGGACAGGGGGACCTGAGTTCTCCACACCCCTGGGGAAGCACCTTTGCTCTGTGGATTAAACACAGATTTCAGCCTCTGAGATGGGCTTTCACCAGTACTGGCATTAAGCTGGCAATGTTTAATAGCAGCTGTGCCAGGGCATGGTGTTTTCATACCCCTTCTTCTTCTCCAAGCCCTTCCGCACTAACCACCTAATCCTCATGTTGTCCCTGTGAAGCAGGGTTCAATACCCCATTTTGCAGATTTGTTAAGGCTTCTTCTGTCAGGTGCCTAATTTAAGCTGACTGGGGCCCATGTATGGAGTACCCAGATCTGAGTGCCCCCAGCCCTTCTGAAGATCAGGCCAGAGGTGTCCCAAAGCCTGTGGGACTCAAAATCACAAGCCTCTGTGGACAGTAAGGTGCCAGGTAACTTTCCTAAGGCCACAGGAAGAACATGCCAGAGGTGAGGCAGAACTCATGCCTGCCTGTCCTCCAGGCCCTGGGTTGAGAGCTGCTCCGGGGAACATATCCTCGGGATCCCACCCCACCACTGCCCTCTCTCCCTGCTCTTCATGGCAGAGGGAGGGGAACTGGTGTGAGCTGGCCCCGCTCTGCCTGGGCTCCTGCGTCCCTTGTCCCATGAACCTCCTCCCAGGAAACATCCCCGCAGGCTGAGGTGGCTCCTGCCTGAGCTCCCTGGGCTGGCTGGGGCCCAAGCAGGCAAACACACCATGGACAGCGACTTTCAGGAGGCAGCAACCCCCCACCTGATTCCTGGCCAGAGCAACCTGCCACCGCACCCAAGCCTGCCCTTCCTTTAGGCCCCTGCCGGTCCTCCGCCACATCCCCTAGGACAGCAGCCCCCGTGTCCCTGGCCCACCACCCTGCCCTCTTTAGAGGCGAAGGGAAATGGTGTGTGGAGCCAGCGTGTGCTATTTGCTCTGCCCTCCCTTTGAGGTCACCGGGAACATCTGTCTGCCATGAGCTGAGCCCAAGCCTGGCTCTCCTGCCTTCCAGCCTCCCCAGCTGCTGAGAAGTTAACCGTTTGCTGTCTGCCCCCCCCCCGCCTGATGTTTCCCCCAAGCACAAATCCTCCCCTCCCCCAAGCAGGGCTCATCTGTGTGCGGGAGGCAACCTGCGTGCTACATGTGGGCTCCTGCTGCCAAGCGCTGGAAAAGGAGAGGCGGACATCAGATCAAAAGCTGCCTGCCAGCTATTCCCAGGGCTTTGGGGAGTGAGGAGTGCTGCTGCAGTCCTTTTGATGCCGGTGCGAGCCGTGCCGCTTGGGCAGAGCTGGGGAAACAGGCAAACACTGCCCGTGCTTGAGGACTGCGGTGGTTTTTATTCTCGGTGTATCTCAGTCTGACCTGCTAGTGACTCCTATCTTGTCCTGACCCCAACCCTGTGCCAGGAAGGGGCCCGGGAAACTTCAAACGAGGTGCCTATACCATAGGGCAGTTCCAGGGGAGGCAGTGCTGTTGAGGGCGCCAGCTTTCAGATGAGATATAATGCTGAGGTCCTTGCAATCATTCAGGGTCCTATGGCCCCTTTTCTTAGTGCAAGGCGGTAGAAAGCTGGCTGAATCCCACTTGGAGAAATTCCCATTTTCTTCCCTAAAGTTTTCCCTGTCATTTCCATCAGGCTTTATGCCCTGTCTTCAAGTGCTGGTTAGAATCTCTCTGGGCCATTGGGAGAGCTGCTGTGCCCCACCCCAGAAGTGGCTGCATCTCAGTGACAGGCCATCTATATCCTTCACTTGCAAAGTGCTTTGGGATCTTTCTGGAGGAGCTGTTCTAGAGAAGTGTTAGATCATCCTTTTTGAACAGTGGTGAGTATCATTCTGGTAACAGGGAATGGGGTGGGGCCTGGCGATGTGTGGTTGCTGAATCGATAGGAGGATCGGAGAAAGGAGGGGGATGCTGGAGCTCATAATGACTGAGCAGCTCTCTGAGTGCCTATCTCTTTACAGTCAGAGCCTCCTGGGAGCTTGGGACTGTGCTTTTCCCTCCCTTGGGGGAAGAGCAGTGCATTGTGGCTATTAGAGCGAGGTGCCACGAGCACGTTTTATCTAGGAGCTGCTGTGGTGGGAGGTAAGATTACATCCACAGGGAAGGGGGGACCCATCCAGGCAGAAAGTGTGATAAGAAAGAAAATGACACAGCCAAGAGGAGATCGGCAAATGTGCACAATAGCCAGGTTTCGTGTGTCTGAAGGCTGGTGGCTCAAGAGGCCGTAATGGGATGCCCAGTTCCCTGGCAGCCCGGTTCTGTGATGACACCTTGGGTGTCTGCGATGAAGTGAGGACTTGCTCTGTATCTCTTGCCAAACCAGTGCCTGTGCAAATCCCATTGGTGCCATGGAGTGTTTCTGGTGTCTCCTACCACTGGTTCAGTGACAGCAAAGAGGCTCAGTTCAGTGACCTCTGAGTCCCTCTCAGAAGGGCTGGTCCAAATGGGGTGTCTGTGCTTGGAGAATCTGGACATTTTTTTCTCAGATCACATGTGGAGGCTCCCAGGTGCAGATGGACACACTCAAGGATCCTTATTTGGATCCTTGTCCTTGTTGGGCAAGAGTCTTCTGGGGAGATGCCAACTTTGCTCTTCGTGGACATTTTGAACACCAGCCATAGAGAGGACAAGATGGGAACATCTCTTACAGCAACGACTTCAAGGCTTCTGTTTGAGATACTGTCTATTGATGCTGATAGTCTAAACAGTCAGCATCTGACAATCTAAACAGCCCTGCCTCTATCCTCCTGTTTTTGGGACAGGAGGTGGATGCCAAACTCTCAGTTCTTGGAGCTCTATGATGATCTCGACCCCTTTCAGTCCAGTATCAGGGCTGTGTGTTGAATGGAGATCGCTTTGGCCTTGTGGGGTGACAGCTAAGTCTGGTGAGGGACATACTCCAGGTGCCCACATGCATTCAGTTAGATCCCTCAGCATCCTGGAATACCATTGACTGCGAACTATGGAAGGGGTCCTGGCAAAAACAGAGGGATGGCTATGTTCCTCCCTATGAAGGGATGCAGCAGGTTGTACTCACCTTCCCCAGGGGCCCGCTCAGGTGAAGGACTGCAAGGTTTCATCTCATTTACCTCTGACTGCGTGAGCCAGTTGAGGTCATGCTCCTCACAGAGTTTGGTATTTGGCCAGGGGCGATTGTACAACTTTCCTACTGTCTGTCCAGATTCAGACCAGATGGGAGCCTGAATAGACTGTGGAAGCAGATGTGGGATTTGCTCCTTCACTTTTCTTGGCTTTTCATCACTATTTGCAAACCAGGAGTCTTTTAGCCACTCTGGCTGTTTCTGGCTGTCCAGACAAGATTGGTGGTCCAGGGTGGGCTTTTGGTCAGAAAGGGGTGCTCATTCCTATTAGTGTGTATGAGGTTTGACATGTCTAGCAATAACAATAATTCACTGTGTTATTACAGTGGCCTCTTGCAGCCTACTGACCCACTGTGCTAGGCACTATTCAAACACACTGGAAGGTGCAGACCCTTCCCAAATTGATCATGGTCTAGTAAAGACATGGTGGAACAAGGAAGCATAGCGAACATTAGAAGGAAGCGGTGAGGGAGGGCAGGGTGACATGGTGATATAGGTCTACCACAGGCAAGATCCAGCTCTACTGCTGTCATGGGAGCTTTGCCCTGGCAGGATTGGACCCAATGGGCATAACTGGAGGCTCCATGGCATTTTAGGCATCCCTTTATGAGAAGATAATTCCCTGGGCTCCTCAACCCCTCTCTCTGCACCTTCCCTTGCTGTAGCTCTGTAAAACAGAACCAAGGGAAGGAAAAGCATGCACTGGTATGACTGAGCAAGGAGACTAAAGCCTGCTTAGGCTGCAGACCCTGCAGGCTGGTGCTGAGGGGCAGTTGGAGAAAAGGAGCTCATCCCTGTGCTCAAGTGCCCCTCCTGTGCTGAACCTCAGTCAAAGGCTTGCTCTTTAGGGCCTCTCAATCCAGCATATTTCAACCCAAGAAATGTTGCTGAAAGGCCTACGCTTGGAAGAACCTTAGCCAGAGCACAGAATGGACAAATCAGCCAGCTACCCACCCCCTGCTAAAAACCCTTGGTGCCCAGCAAACAGCTTCCCCCCTCACCCATCTTCCCCTGGCTGAAACTCATCCCCAAGAGGCAGTTTTATGTGCAGAGGAAGCCCCATCTTGGCACAGCACATTAGCTGCTGAAGTAAGTCTCCGCTGGCATTGAGGATGGGTGCTGCAGATCCTAGGGGAGTGCCTTAGACAGGGGCCTGCGCTCCACCTCAGACTGGCTTCACTTTTGCACCGAAACCCGAGACCTTCCAAACTTCCAGCAGCAATAAACCTCTCCTAGACAGGAACCCATTACTAGGGATCGGGGGATTTCAGCTGCCATATGAAGGTGTTTACAATGAGCTTCAAGGAAAGTGGGAGACACAGTAACTTTATCAATTCATTATAGAGGAATTGAAAACCTCTGCATATAGATTTACACTCCATTATCATGCTAACTCAGACATAAGCCCTGCTTTCCAGGCACGAACATCCTGGCTGCAGCACCGGCTCACATTGTAATAGCTATGAGACAATAGCCAGGAGCTGCCTTGGAAAATGTAGAATAGCAGGCAAGTGTGGAGAGAGGTTGGGCTGCTACCAGCCAGCCCTCGGCAGGGGGAACGGGCTGGGATAGTTCTTCCCTGCTGGGTGGGGGTGGGGAGACCCAGGCGGCATTTGCTGGAGCCTTCTTTGATGCTGTGTTGAGTTCCCATCCAGGGTGAATCTGGAGATAAGTTATGGTAATAGAGTCATGTCAGACTCCCCCAGATAAGGAAGAAGTTATGGCCATGTCACTGTGCTGCTGGTACTTGGCCCTGTTTGCTGGCTGATGTGGGTGAAACACAGATGCCCTATCTTGGCAACTTGCATGCAAGCTTCCTCTACCCATCCCACTCCCATCACTTTGCAATTCTCTATTTTTAGAGGTGCTGCAGGGATTGAGGTACGGGGGAACAGGGAGAAGCAGTCTTCTCTGATCCATGTCTCCTGTCATTTGGCGCTTGCTCCTTATCCTTGCACCCATTTGTTTTGGGTCTCGCAACCCTGTGGCCTCCTTCCGAAACCAGGCAGAAAAGGCTCAGTCAGGAGCACTCTGCACCTTCCCGTTCTCTTGGGGGCTGGAGCAGACTTGTGCACATTTCTGTGTCTCCCATCCCAAGCTAGAAGGGTGAGACATGACATTTCTGGCACTGCTAATGGAAAAGGAAGAGGGAGGGGAAAAATCTTTTCCAGCCGTTTTTGCATCCCAAAGCAGCAGAAAAAGAGCTCAAGTCCTAGTGCTTTTTCCCATCCCATCATGTCAGATCTCTGCCTCATTCTTTCCAATCTGTCAACAGGGCATAATACTTCTTTACCTTATATACGGACTTTGGGGGGTAGTAGCAAAGTTATTATAAACTCCCACTAGGGTGAGACTCCAGGCTCATACTGGGTCATCTGGTATGTGCCAATGACCTACATCACCTCCCCCGACCTCTGTGTGCTGAAGATGGCTTAACCATACCAGCCCAAAGGGATGATCGGGTTGGACCCTTGGTCCCCATGTGGGTTGTGAGGATTGATTCGCTAGTGTTTTGAAAGCACTTTGGGCCCCTTGTGTTGGAGATGCTTGTAAAGAACAAAAGGAGCATTACCTGCAGGGGCTGTAAAATGCTCCCAAATGGCAGCCACTGTGTTATTTGTAGTGGTAAGTGCACTGAGCACCTATAGTGCATTTTATACCCCAGATTTTAAAGGGCTGCATGAAGGATTCCTGGGAGATGCACACACAGAGCCAAACCCAGAACGTGAGCGTGTGGCAGCTGCATTCCCAGAGGGCCCATCGGTGTTCAGGAGCGTCTATATGCCCTGTTGCTGGGCACCCAGGGTTGACCAGGACAGCACACTACCATTGCGAGCGCCCATGTGACTTGTGCATGTGTGGCTGGTAAAATCATTCTGGATGCTGTTGAAGCACTGGACAGACCCCAGGCAAAGCTGACTCCTGCTGGCAGGCCCCAATGCCAAGCCCCAGTAGCAGGGGAGGAACAACCGTGCAAGCTGTCTCACACCTGCTGTGGCCAGAGCCATCTGGTGATGCCTGAGAGTGGCTGGGTCCAGCCGCAGGGAGGACAGCTTGGTGCCTCGGACAGGCGGTACCCCTGCCAGGCAGCGTCTACCGGGGGGGCCGTGCCCTGTCCTGGCTGTGGGAAAGGGCAATCCCACTAATCGAGAGGTGGATCCAGCTGGGCCCATGGCCACACGGCAGGCGTACCGCAACCTCTTTGCAGCCAGATGTGAATCAAGCCTGAAGCCCTTGGGTACTTGGACGTCAATGCCCCTGGGAGCTGTGCCTGGACGAGGGGGTCAGCCCTCTCACTGCACCACCAGGGACAGAGCCCCTCTGCAACTACCCATGTACCATGCTCTTCTCCCCATGCCAGGCTGCATGGGACACACCTGTTGCCCACATTTCTCCCATCTCCAGCACTCCTTTGGTGACGCGTGCTCCTTCTCTTGGCCCCAGAAGACATGCAGCCCCGCTTCCCAGCTCGGCGGCTCCAGCCCAGCATATAAATAATAGATCTCCCCGTCAGTCTTATTTTGCTGTCATGATTAAAGAACGCTCGCGCTGCTGCGTCCCCTCCTGCTCCTCGGCACACGCCCGGCTCTGCTCTCCCAAGGATCTGCCGAGCCTTCTCATTTGCTCAAAATCCAGGCATCTCTCGCTCTGCTCCCCGAGCGTGCGGAGGAGAATTTAAATGGGGGTGGAAGGGGGGGAGGGGGTTAAAACATGTCTCTCTCAAAAGCAGGGCTGTCAGAGCAGGGACAGGCACTCCTGTGTGAGTCACATCTAAATGCTGAGCAGAACCGGAGCTGCTGGGAAGCGAGACCCGAGCACCTGTCGGATTCTGGAGTCCACCGCGTGGAAGTGCCGGTTGCTGCAGGGGGGCAGTGGGCAGGCACCGTGCCAGCCTGCTTACCTTGGCTGTATTGTCCAGCTGTCCAAGGGACCGGCCCCTCCTCCTACTGGACCCTGGTCTGACCAGGCAATGACATTGCAGCTGTTTCTCTGGTAACGCACTGTGATGTCACAGACACCGGGGAGTGACCTCAGGACAGGTCCCAGTGGAAAGAAACCCCCCTTGGCATTTTCAGTAAACCCTGTTGGCTGGGTAGCAGGGCACCAAGACCTCCTGCACCACGGTGGGAGGAAATCCACCTTCCTGGTGACTGGACTTGTGTCTGCATTGGTGTGACTTAGGTCAGGGCAAAAACATGGTTTCCTTTGTGCCCTGGACAGCAACAGAGAGACTGTTGGGGGCTCAGTGCATACTGCGTGCCAAGCAAAAAGGCAAGCTGGTGCCAGAGGCCAGGAGGAGCAGGGCTTGTTACAGAAACTTAGTGGCATCAGCAAACAATGCAACTATGCTGCTCTTTTCTAGCGCTCACACAGCTGGATCTCCAAGCTCCTCATAAATGTGAACAAACCAACTGTCCCAGTGCCCCCTGAGATGTGCCTGCACGGTGACCCCCATTTTACAGGTGTGGAAACCGAAGCATAACATGAGCAAGAAAGCAAACCTTTCAAAAATGGGTGCCTAATATTTAGCAGCTAAACATGAATTTAGGTGTCCCAAGGACCTGCCTGTCATAAATGTGATGCCCTGACCATGCCCACTGCTGGCAGTACAGGCTGTGCAAGCTCAGCCCCCCTGAAATCAGGGCCTTTTTATTTAGCTGCTTGTGCGAGGATTGAGGTACCCTGCTTCCGGGGGCCCAAGCCTGCATGTATGGGCTTGAGTAACTTGCCTGCCAGTGGGGCAGAGGAAGAGCCCAGCTCCTCCAGCTGCCAGGTCTGGGCCTGCCCTCTGTGACCGTCCTTCCATCCCACTGAACAGACATGACAGCAGACAGGCAAAATAAAACTGACTTTCCCACTAGTATGCGTGGTGGATCCAGACAATCCTTGTTCTCCACCAGCTGTCCATTACAGCTTGTGAAACCTTCCCTGTGCGTACAGCACCTAGCACAATGCCTGACTGGAGCCAGGGACAATATCCTTTTTCTAGCACCAAGGCAGAATAGAGCCGGTATCCTCAGTGGAATTGGATCCTGACTCTGGTTGCACCCCAGAGACTCTGGACCCACTTTGCAGTTGGATGGGCCACTCCAGGTCCCCCTTCTCCCCTATTTTTTGTGAGCGTCGGGAATAGCTTTGGAAACACACCAGGCCAAACGGTGCATCCAGCTCCAGACAAGGCTGCAGCCTCTCTCTGCATCTCCCTGCTCTTCTCACTGTCCTGTTCTCATTGCGGATAGATCCCTTTGGGGCTGGAGGGGTGTGTGGGAGGGAGGCTAGTAGCCTGGGATCACACTGCCTCGATTCAGTAAGCAGCCAAGATGTCCAACATCCCCCCCCCCCCACACACACACACACACTACCCAGGACAAGAAGAGAACCCTTTCTTTTTTTTTTTTTGGTAGCACGAGAGCCTGAAATATTTTGGAGGGATGCACCTGTAATTCCCCACTCCTGGCCTGGCAGCTCTGTCCCTTTATCATTGTGTCTCTGTGCAGAGGAGCAGAAACAAGAAACTATTAAAAAAAAAAAAAAAAGGCGTGCAGAAAGGCGCTGTAGAAAAGCAGAGCAAATTAAGCAGAGCTCTGATCTGCTTGGGTTTGTGCTTGCCAAAAATGCACCATGCATCTTAATTCGCTCTGCTGTTCAGCTCGCACACACTGCTCTCCTGATGCCATTTCGGCTCTCCCCGCTCAGCCTTTTCAACACTTCATTCTTCCCCTTTCAGGTTTTTTCTTTCTTTCTTTTTTGCATGTCTGAGTGCAGAATCGGCTGCGGCTGGGAGAGCGCCCCTGCCCCCGGGATCCCCAGCGATCCGGTGGATCCCCCTTCCACCGCTCCCCCAGCCTCTCTCTCTGGGTCGTGCGTGTCCATTCTCTAGACAGTCTTTCCTGGGTGCTTTCCAGTCTCCCCCCCCTTGTTATCTCAGCCAGGATCTTTGAACATAGGTATATAGCAAAGAATTGCCAGCCACGTTGGCGCCATGCCCATCTCTCCCGGTTTCTCTCCCCCCCTGTGTCTGTCCGCCTTTCGGAGTTAGGTGGAGGGGATGGGAATAAATGAAAAAAAATTAAAAAAACAACAACTTTTCCTGCCTCCTCTCACCCCTGCTTTGATCACAGGCTCCTTTCCAGCGGGGAGGGGGGCGGGAATCCTTTTTATTGCAGAGAGGGAAGCACGCAGAGCCGGGATCTCTTTGCAGGCATTAGTGCAATCGCTCTCTCTCTCTCTTTTTTTTTCCCCCCCCCCCTTCCTGCATGCATCTCCTGCTGCAGCAAAGCCGGGCAGGCTTGGGGGAGGGGTTGGGAAAGGCTGCGCCCCCCCCTCCCTTGCTCCTCTTCTCGCTCCGTGTGTTTTTTTTGCAGGTGTGTCAATTTGAATTCTGCCCAGTAGGTGGGACTTGGTGACTTTAGCACCATTTTTTGTGTGTGTGCGTGCGTGTGTTGGTGAGCTGCCTCCCCATCCTCCGTCGCAAGGCTCAGAAGGGGCTCGGCGCGGCGGGAGCGGCACGGCGGCCGGGCGGCGGCGGCGCGGCCCGCAGCTGTAGCGGGATTACCGCCGGCATGCCTCCGTCCGCCGGGGGACCGCGCCTCTGATCGCTCCGCTTCGACTTCATCTTCTTGCCTCCCCCTTCTCCCCCACCCCCCATCCCTCCCTTTCCTCCTCCTCTTTTTTGTCCCCCCTTTTTTTTTATTACAAAAAAAAAAAAAAAAAAACCCGACAAAAACAAACACCACCCAGGGATCGGAGATGGATGTCTCTCTCTGCCCGACCAAGTGCCGCTTCTGGAGGGTCTTTTTGCTCTGGAGCGTTTGGGGAGACTATGTGCTGTCGGTGCTGGCTTGCCCGGCCAACTGCCTTTGCAGCAAGACAGACATCCATTGCAAGAAGCCGGATGACGGGAACCTCTTCCCCCTCTTGGAAGGGCAGGATTCGGGCACCAGCAATGGCAACGCGAGCATCAACATCACGGACATCTCCAGGAACATCACTGCCATGTAAGTCGGCCGCCCCGCCGCCCCTCTCCCAGCCCCGGGCTCAGGTGCCGCCGGCATTGCCGGGGTGCTGGGAGCACCCCCCCCCCCATCAGCCTGGGGTTTTGTGCAGAGGATCTCGTCCCCCCCCAGCCCTCCCCCAGCAGCAACAGTTTGGCTCATGCTTAAGTGGAATAAAGTAAAATGAGATTTAATTTCTGAGCAGGGGAGGGCAGCAGGCGAGGAGGATGCGATGGAGCTGCCTCTTGGTTTAACTCTTTGCATGAGCAGAAGGAGACGCACACACACACGCAGCAGGCGAGGATGCTGTGGAGCTGCCTCTTGGTTTAACTCTTTGCTTGAGCAGGACACGCACAGAAACACACACACGCAGCAAGTGTAAGCTGCCTGCTCTTTTGGAGACTTCTGGATCCGCTTAGCTTGTCATTTTGATCCCCCCCCCCACACACACACACACTGAAAACCCCCTCTCTGTCCTGGCTGAGTGTATCTGCAGTTTTTCCTTTTCCAAGACGGGAAGGGGGGCTCTTGTCTTGGCTGAGCGTATTCACAGCTTCTCCTTTTCCAAGAGGTGGTGGTGAGGGTTTGGGTGGGGGGTGGAATTAAGGGACCGGGAGATGCCCCTTATTTAACCTGCCTTGTTGCAATTTTGCAACTCACTGGTGCTGAGCTGGGCTGGGCTGGGTGCCTTTAGATCCCAGGCCGAGGCAGGTCAGAGGGCGATATTTTTAGTGGAGCGCTTTGCCTTCGTGGGCATGCCTGTTTATCTGGAAAATCAGCTGGAAGTTGCATTCTCCTTGTTTGGGGAAGCAGTTAGCAAAGCCCAGGCAGCTTCCACCAGTGGAGAGTGGAGCAGGGAACACATTTGCTTTTCCCCAGCCCATCTCACTGTTGTGTGTGTGTGTACACCTCTCTCAGCATTTGCGGGCTCTGGTCTTTATTTTCCAGTACATTTTGGGTGAGGTGAATTCCCAGTCATGTCATTACTGTAACACTAATTGAAATGCGAGCATTTAGGGAAATGCAGCCCCAGGAGTAAGTTGCCTGTGGGAGCTCTGCAGAAAAGAGGAGGGATTCTTTATTCCGGCAGTTAAAGCCAGCAAGGGTTGACATGAGCAATGGAGGGCTCCTTATTTATTTTATACCTCTGCCTGTGCGGAGGGTGCTCCTTTGATGCTTCTTTTCCTGAGGCTGTGCTATGTGGCCACTGTGCGATTGCAGCACAGCTATGGAATAATTGCAATACCCTCCGTACGTGCTTTGCTAGTCACCTTTGCTGGATAAAGACGCCTGGTTGAACACAGATGCACCCCCCTTGCTGTTAACAGGTTTAGTGTAATGAATGCCCAAGCAGATTCTGGTAGGTTCAGTCCCAGCAAGCAAAGCTGCCCCATCCCTGTGCTTGCTGGCTTGCGTTCCCAGCAAATACGCTCTCCCAGGAATCAGGGAGAGTAAAGATGGAGCGAATGTCATCCCTGCATCCATATGCCCTGTATTGGCCCTGTGTGCCCTGTGCCAGAGGATTTTGGTGGATGCCAGAGGGATTGGGAGGATGCTGGGGAAGTCTGAGAAACTCCTGTTTATTCCTGGGCTTGTTTGTTGTGTTTCTGTGTTAACCCTTTGTTAAACTGAGCAGCATCTGGGCAGCGGCGAGGCGGAAAGGAGTCATCTGGCGATCTGGCTGTAGCTGGGAGGCAGCCTGTGTGTGCCTGTTACTTGGTGGGGTGATGTACAGTCGCATGTAACATCTGAACTGGTGGAAGAGAGACTGTAGGAGGAATCCTTTGTGTCCAGAAAAGGATGCTTTGTGTCTCTGCTGCTTCAAAATTGGAAAATACTGATAAGCAGTCATTGGGCGGGGAAGGCTCACATCAAACCTCTTGGCTCCAGGGCCAAAAGTAGTGGCTGTTTTCTGGAGAAGAGCATCTTTTGAGTGGGGGAACGATGGGAAGGGACAGGGGTGTGCTGGCAGATGGAAACCCTGCGTGTTGTTCTGCCTTCGATAACATGCTTTCCCTTCCTCCCCTAGTCCTGCCCCCACCTCCCTAAATGGACTGCGGCCAGGGGAGAAATGGTGATGCCTGAACCGAGACGAGCTCATCATCACGGCAAATGGGATTTGAGGCTGAATTTGAAGGGAAACTTTCTGAGAGTGCAGTCTGGGAACTAGGGAAGCAGTGTTGCCGGGGGAGTGAGGATGGCTTCTTTGGGATGCGTGTAGCTGGGATGGTTTGGGCACTAGCAGAGGGACTTGCAGGGGACAGTGCCCTGGGCCAGGGGTGGGTGAGGAGGCCTCTCACAAGCTGTCTCCTCTGATGCTCGTGGGTTGCCAGAGGGACCTAAGCAAGTAGTATGAAGCTAAGGGCAAAACCTGCTTTCAGCAACAGCCCTCAGCAGGGAGGAGAGGTTGTGACCCGCAGCGGAGCTGGGCTGATTATCTATTGGCAGGGTGAGGAGGTCAAGGGCCACTCTGTGCCTCCAACTTCAGGTTTGAATTGTGGTGCCATATTTCAGCGCCTTCCTCGCCAGCTAGAAGTGTTGCTTGCCAGCGAGTGACCTCTTGCTGCCCTGACAGCAGGGTGACGGGCATAGCCTAAATGAGGAATCCTTTGCCTTTCAGAGAGTGCTCCTTCAAGCTGAACATCTCCCTTGCATCCTCCTCTCATACGTTTACCAGCGTAAGAAATCATGGTTTTCTTTAGCAAAGAGGACCCTTCCAGGCAGCAACCGAGGCAGGGCAGGAGAGATGGTGACTTGGTTCACATGCCCATCATGGTGGGAGGTGTGTGAGGGATGGCAAGGAGCGTCCTTGCCTTCCTGCTAGACCCTGGAGGCGGGTGCATGGCTTGGGTGGGTATGGGGAGCTCCTGTGCTCTCGCTACCATGGGGCATGTGTCGTGGGGCTTGTTCCTGTCTGCAAAATACTTGGTATCCAGGGAGGACTCTCTAGCTTTCGGGGTATACCAGGTTCCTATGAAGGTTTTCTGTTTCCCCCTGAATCTCATTGCCCCTGGGGCTGGGTGTGTTGCGCAGCCCTCTCTCCAGAAAGGCCACGTCTGCCCAGCAGCAGGAAGAAAGATACTGGCAGAGCTGCCCTTACTGGGCCCTGACAAGAAAGACCACTTGAGAGGTATGGGATGGGGGAAGGGACTGGGGGCCAGGGAAAGGGAGGAAGCAGCCCCTCCTTTTCACCTTTGATTTCCATCCTATTCTGTCCTTCCAGGCCCAAGAGGGAAGATCCTGAGCCCCTTTGCTAGAGCCCTTCCAGTGACAGTGTCCCCCTTGAAGGGATGCCCCCCACCTTGGGAGGAGGCCAGCAGAAGCTTTCTGTGGTCGTCTAACAACCCAGACGAGAGCGCCTTTGTGCTAGAGGCAGTGTAAGCACGTAGGAAAGGAGAGGCCTGCCTCCAAGAGCGCGGAGTCCAAAAGATGACATCACAGGCGGGCGTCGCAGAATAGACTCGGAGAATCGAGAAAATTAGTGTTGGAAGGGACCTCGGGAGGTCATTTAGTCCAGCCCCGAAAGCACATTGCAGGCAGGTGACAAGTGTAGCTGGGCTTGGGAGGGGAAAAGGGCTTCCTTGGAGCAGGGTGTATGTGGTGCTTAGCTGATTGGGCCTTGCTAGGTGCCTGGTTGTTACTTCAGGCTCCTTGTTTTTAAGAATCGGGGCCCTGGCAGCTGGTCTTTGGAGCCTAACAGGAAGTGCCTGATCTCTGCAGTGTCTCCCCCGCACCTCCCCGCCATAAGCAGCAGAGGAATTTCCAGCAACAAGTGTCTGAACCCAGGCACCCTGCCTCTGCCTGTTTCCCTTTGATGCTGGCAGGGCTGAGAAACTCTCCACCACCCTCCCTTCTGGGTCATTCCCAAGCCCCAGCTTTGCTACCCTGCCACCTCCCCTATCTGGAAATCAAGCTGGCAGGCTGGGTCTGTGTGTGGGAGGGAGGGCTGGGGCTAGAGGGCGGCCAGAGCTGCTGGCCTGCAGGGAAGCACAAGGCTGATTCGTGTCCTGGCTCTCAGGCTGTACGTGGACCTGCTGGGTCACCACAGTGGTTTTGCTCTGCTGCACCGTCACTTGGGAAGAGGGCAGCAGGAGGGCGCAGCGGCAGCATGGCTGAGGCTTGCCTTGTTAGGATGTTGCCCCAGCCACCTCTGCCATGCTGCAGGGGGTCGAGTCTATGGTCCTGCCCTCTGAGCGCCCTCGGAGAGCAGTCGTACCCGGGTGACCTGAGCTGCCAGTGGGCAGCACTGAGTTGCCTCCGTTCCGGCTCCTCAGTGTTGTATTATCAAAGCAGGCACGACTCAATCTACTGTTTAAATGCTCATTTAGAAACAGAACAAAAGCCCCAATTAATTACCATCCTGCTCTCAGGTTGCTTCTCTTTCCCTCTGCCTTGCCCCCTCCCGTCTTTCTCTCGTTTCCCTTCCTGGGGAATCGAGTGGTCTCATCTGGATGGTCCTGTGTGCTCTTTGCAAGGCTGGAGGAGACCTCAGTAGGAGATCCTCATGCTGGAAGACACCAGAACAGCATCATGTTCCCATTCAGGAGAGGGTCTCTCCAGCAGAAGGGGTGCACGGAGGTCCAGGTTGCATCGGATGGGCTGTTCTGCAGCAGCATGGAGAGGAGCAGTGACGAGCAGTTTGGTTTTTTTAAGAATCCAGGCTGTAAAGGGTTAAGAGTGAAGCTTGGGACAGTGTGTTGCTGGCCTGGATTAAGCAGGGCGAGCAGGTGAGGGTTGTGTAGCTGGTGCTCGCCCTCAGGCAGTGCCTCTCTTTGGAACAGCAGGGACTCCTGCCCTGCTCGCAGAGTGCCCTGGCAGCACTTCCAGCTCCGACTGTGCCTCCAGGGTCGTGGCTCTTAGTGTGTCCCTGGGAACCCTGCAGAGTTTGCCATGTAAAGTCCTTATCTGTGCTGCCTTCCCACAGGCCAGGCATGCCAGACTATTCCTGTGGGGCGTCTGTGGCTTGCCCTTCTTTGCAGAAGAGCTTTATAAGACCTGCAAGAGCCCCTTCCGGGGGAAAAGAGCTCAGCACAGCATATGCTGGCACAGCTCGGGCCCTGGCTCCCTCAATGGGGCTCCTGTCTGGGGGTGGCAAGGGTGCCACTGCTAGCCATGGTGGGTTGTCCAACGTGTAGATCAGGGGGGCTGATCTGGGCTGATTTGCTTTGTTCATGTTCCTAGTGAGATCGGTGCTGGTGATGGCCTTGGAGACTGGAGGCCTTTGCTTAGCTGCATGCAGAGGTGGAGCATGGGGAGGGCAAGTTTCCCCCAGCCTGGACCTCACTCCCCTAAGGTGAGGGCACTAACTTTGTTGGTGTCTTTGCTGAGGCCTCTGGGAAGGAGCGGGGCAGGTGTGAGGTGGCCGGGAGGAACATGGCTCCAGCCTTTGGCTTCTTTGGCTGACTCTGCTAAGCATGTTCATGACTTCCATTCACCTCAGTTGTGGGCTGGTGACCCTGCAGGTGAGGGGTGCCAGCTGAATCAGTCACCCCTAGGGTCTAGAAACCAGGCAGCAGATCCTACCCTTCCTGCATGGGTACGGCTCACTGGACTAGGCCATGCTACAGTGCTTGGGCCCCCGTGTCCATCAGAGTCCTTGGTGTTGCTCCAGCAGATCCTAACTTCTTGGAGCACCAGTTGGAGGGCTGGGGCTGGGGGTCACGCCGGCAGTGTGGGAAGGAGCTGTGCGCTCCATTGTATGTAGATAAGGAAGGATGGAGGAGTTTGCCATCTGGACCTCCCTACTCCTCAGCTGTTGCTATGGTACTGGGAAGAGGCTGCCGGTAGTAGTGCGTTGGTGTCTGTGTGTCACCCTTGGGCTCGCTACAGCAAGTACATAGGTAGAGATCCCCTTCCTGTGAACACAGAGGATGTCCCCAGTCCATAAGGTCCACCTGGTGAGGTTCCCTGATCTGACCGTGCCTTGGGGAGGGGATTATGCTGTGGAATACCTGCCCTGTATAGAGGTCCTGGCTAGGAGAAGGGAGAAGAGGAGGCACTTCTGATGCTGACCAGCAACTGCATACAGCAGGGTGAAGGGAAACAAATTCTTGGGACCCAGACATTTTGGCCATTCCTTTACCGGGACAGCTCCATGGAGAAGCCAGTGTTAGCCCTCAGTAGGAAAACCCATTGCGAGGTCATTTGGTGTGGGCTGTCAACCTTTGGCGTCATGTCCTGTGAGATGAATTGACAGTGTCCCCAAGTACCTTGTTGATGCCACATTATTATAAGAGACCACAGCAGGTGGCCAATTTCTCTTTTGTGATTAAACCTGAATGGGCCTCGCTCTGTAATCTGTGGGTCTCGATAGTGGTGAGCAGCTGGGGTCGGGTCTGAATGGTATCACTACATGGGGGAACGAGTGTCTCTCTTTTGCTGGGCATTGTGAGATCTGAGCATGTGGAGATGGAAGAGAAGGGATGTGTATTAGGTTGCTAGTGGAAGAAGCAACAATGGCTTAGCTGTAACCCTGACAGCACCATGTACAGGACAGCGAGGACCTTCTTCTACTGTTCCTACTCATGCAGGCATCCTGTCCAGATGAGGGCAAAGGGGAGAAAGGGGTTGATGTCAGTGGGGAGTGGGCAAATGTCACAGCACTAAACGCTAGTGGCTAAGTGAACAGCTCTACTTGAGACAGCGGAGTGCAGCTACAAGTCACCTCTCGCTGGACTGTAGCCAGGGGGGCTAGCGTGCTATAGCAGGGGTCTAGACCTGCTACCTGTTGTGATACCAGAGGAATTTCAAGTCACCTTTGGTTCTCCTAGGATGTCTCTTCATGTGTATTTCCAGCTGGCTGGGCTGGGGACACATGCTGATACTGGGTGGACACATGGCTGCCTTTTCTCCCCCTTCTTCCTCCCCCTCATGCCCCAGTCACAGGAATCCCTGTGACTAGTTGGTGCTTCTCAGACCTGTCTAGGGCTGGCAAGAGTGAAGGCAGCTGTTAGAGGCGAGCATGGGATAGTGGGCAGAAAACACCTAGAAGTGCAAACTCCTTCCTCTGCTGCATCTCTGTCCTGACTTGCAGGGCGCTTTGCCCCTCTCTCCCCTGTTCTTCTAGCTGTCACGCTGCAAATTAGTGTATGGACTGGTTGTGCGATGTGCACATGTATTTGTGAGACTGAGCCTCCCCTAGCCTGTTCTCCCTTGTGGGTTCACTTGGAATACAGTGCTGTGGACGAGGCTGCCTGGCCTCTGGCCTCTCCGTTCCTCCAGCATCCCTGTCTGCCCGGGAGGTTTTGGCTGCTAGTGAGCCCAATAGAAATGTCTTTAATTCAATCCAGCTTTGTTTTGTGCTGTGTTTGTTTATGCAAAGTAGCTATTCTGAAGCATGTTAGGAAGGGAGAGGAGGGTGCTGTGAAGCACTGTAGCAGCCAAGGGAGAGGAGAACATACCACTGAGGACATGAGGGCGGTTGGGGCTGAGATGCGGAGGGAGATGTAACGGTACTGGTAAAGAGGTGTCTTGTCTCAATATAGCTCTAGAGGAGTAGGCAGTTTTAGTGTTAGTACCTTTGTCCGGGGTCACACTAGGGGTGTGCCGCTTTCAGTGCCCTGGGGCTGAATCACACCCGAGCCTGGAGACCTCTGTTCTGTGCCCTGCCTTGTCCTCACAGCTTGCTGCCATTAGCACTGCTCGGTGTAATTTCCCAGGGCTGAGCCCTGTGTCTCTGCTGTGGTCCCATGGTCCCAACAGTCTCCAACAGGGTTTCTCCAGGGCTTGACCCAGCTGCCTTTGCCGTGCTAGAGTTTCTGAGCTGAAGCCTTTTCCCCAGTGTGTCCAGCTTGATTGGGGCCCCGTGAGCACGCTCTTCTGTTCTGTACCCTTGTACACCTAGCCCAGACCCATTACGATGTCTCAGATTAAGGTCCTCTGCCCTGAGCAGAAGACCTCAGCCCGACTTGCTCTTATTTTGGAGCCTCTCCTCTAACCCAACCAGTCTTTCTGGCAAGTTTGCCTGCAATGGGATGATACAGAAGTCAGTTGGCTGAGCTCCTGGGAGTTTCTCTGCTCTGCAGGAGACAGGCTTATGGGAAGGCAGGCAAGTCTGCTGGCGTTGCTTGGCATAGTTTGGGCTGTAGAGGAGAAGGGGCTTAGTGGTTGTAACATCCCTCCCAGGTTTGAAGTTTCTGAACCCAAAGAAAGCAGTGAGTTCCCTCAGTGGCTTGTTCTTGAGATACAAACCCGCCCAGTGTACCTCGTTACCAGGGATCACATACTGTATCAACTGTGCTCCGCACGGGTCAGTGGGTAGCTGGGAAGTGCCAGCCTCAGTGTCTAGCTGTGGCATTAGCAGAGGATGCCCTTCCTTGGGTGCTATGAGAGATGGAGCTGGGAGGGTCCAGACACAGGTCCTGCATGCCATCCCATGTGAAGGAGCCCAGACTGGCGGCTGCTGGTGAGGAGGAGCACGAAATGTGTGTGTCCTGGGACCGAGTGCTTTTCCTGAGTTCTTTGGACTTGTTTGCATTAGTGAGTTTGGCACCACTGAAAGCCCCCGTGTAGCAGCGTCATGCGGGCATGAATCTGGGCTCATGATGGTGCAGCTTGCCCGAGGACATTGTGCACCGCTGTTGCTCTGCCCTGGTGTCATGCCACCTTAAAACACCCTAAGGGAGACATGCCCTAAAATCTAAGCCAGCTGGGTTCCTCTCCTTCACCCAAAGGGCTTGCTGACATCCCTGCTGCCTGGAGGAGTACCAAATACTCAACTCCAGCCCTTCCATAGGCATAGCCCACCCACTCTGCTGGGCTCCAGCCTGAGACTAAGGCTGTATGAATTATTCTTGCCCAGAAGCTCAGCATCTTACCTAGCTCAGAGTCCGACTCCCCACAGGGGCTGATGCTGGATCCTGCGTATAAGGGCACATGTCCCTCGCCACAGATGGTGCGGGTCTCAGCTTGGCTGCACCACATTCACTGAGCAGGCATTGCCAAATGAAACCACAGCCCCTGCTGCTACTGTTAACTACTAAGGAAGAGATTTCCTTGACCCAAATTGTCATGTTGTGATGGCCTCACAACATGAGGGTTAGTAGTGCTCACCTCTGTCTGCTGTAGGGCCAGATGATGTTGAAATGTACTGTCTTGTAACATCAAGAGCACCCTGTGGCAGGGAGTTCCCCAGGTTCTTTCAAAACACTTTCCTTCCATCATTTTTAAATGTACTGCCCTCACATTTCACTCATTGCCCACTGTGTGGTGTGGGCAGCCAGCCAGGCTCCCTCTGTATTGCTCCTTTCCCTGATATCCCAGGCATGGCCCCTGCGTACCTCCAAGCAGGGAGGCCATGTAACCCCCCCCCCCCACACACTGCTCCTGTTTTGTGGGATTGACCCCATGACAAGACATTACTCCTTCCCCCCAACTTTGTGGTACCTTCCTTCCTTGTTAGCCACCAAGCCCAGTCTCCGTTGTCCTCAGTAAGTGGCATTTAGGCCAAGGATACTGTAACCTGGCCATGGGTCTTACTGTTTTTTGCATCCCAGACTTAGGGGCTGCAAGAAATTCAGCCTCACCCAGCTGCTGTGCCCTGTGCAGCCCCTCACATGTCCTGTCCTGATGCCTCCCTGAAGGGTCCAGCATCCTTGCTGCCAGCCTGCTGGCCTCTCCTCTGTCCTAAACCCTCCCACGCACATACAGCCTGCCTCTGGGGCTGCTCCCCATGCCCATGTGGCAAGAGCTGCCTGGCTGGGGATGCTGTATAGTTCCTTACCCTGGACAGGAAAGCAGACTGTGACAAACCCTCCGTGGGCCCCAGTTTTCTATCCTCCTGTCCTTGTCTCCATGCTGCCCAGCACCCAGTTTCCACTGGTCCTGGCTGTAGGAAGGACTTGGGGTGTGATGAGCTCAAAGTCTCCAGCAGGAGATTTTACATGAATTAATCCCAGCATCACCTCTGTGCCCACCCTGCTTTATGCCCTGCTCTGTGTTAGGGAGAGGTGGTTGCAGGACCCCAGCTCTTGGGGAGCACTGCATCGTGCTGCAGCCTTGCAGGAGCTGTCTGGGCACCTTCAACCATCAAGGGCTCCTCAGTCTCCCGGCTCTGTCAGCCTTATGCCTTTGCCTTGTCCAGGTTCAGTTTGGCCACGAGAGGGCAGCCCGCTGCATGAGACCGTGCCACTGGCTTTCTGTTTTGACAGAGGCTGCAGCTGCAGAGCTGCTTTGGGTCTTTGCGTTGAGTGGGGAGGTTGGCGACACATGCAGGCAGGGATCCCGCTGCACCCCGCCTGTTTGGGGAAGCAGAAAGGCTGTGGGGCAGCTGGCTAGGGAGAGCTGAGCTGGGACCCTGTCCTGGCAGCCTGTGCAGAGAGCTCAGAGCCCAGTTCTCTCTCGCTAACTGCTGAGCCAGTCTTGAGCAGCGCTGGTGTGCACACTCACACATGCATGACTTTGCTCCAGGGTGCCTCTGTGCCTTTCTCCCCAGAGTCCCGGGTGCCCCTGGTGGGCAGGCTGCATTGATCTCAAGCAAGCGCTGGTCTCTGGGGCTTGTCATTAAGTAATCATTTCCTTGTTCTCTGTTCCCTAGCCCCTGGCTGGCATCCTGCTATGTTCCCCAAGCCCTGCTTTGTGCTGGCTCACAGCTCTCCCTCCTCATCAGCTGCGGGATGGAGCAGCGTGGAGAAGTGCTAGGTGTCCGACCGCCATAGCTCCTCTGCCAGTACACCCAGACATTGCATCAGTGTTATGAGCTATGGGGTAATTTGCATTTTCTCTTTAGAGGCTCTATACACCCAGGACAGAGGGACACAGGAATAGAAATGAAGGTGCTGGCAGGGACAGAAACAGTCCCTAGGATCCCAGAGTAGGAGGTGCTGAGGGACCAGACATCTGCTGCCCCCTTCACCCCCCCATAGCCCATCAACACATTACATCCATATTAAGTACAATACAAGATGCTGGTGTGCTTTGTGTTGAGGTGCAGGGGGGGAGATGGGAGCTCCCCAAAGCCATTCACCAGGCTAAAAGCAGACTGCAAGCTAGAGCGCCTGTCCACAGGGCTATGCTGCCTCTCCTGTAAGCACAGCGGTGGGGACAACCTGGCCAGTACCCCTGCAGAGCAGGTCGTTCTGGGGGGACATCTTCCAGTCCAGCTGCAGAGGTGCCACCTTGCTCCATCAGATGGCATCTGGGTAATGTATGAGTGTGCAGGGCCAAATGTGGCAGGGTGTATCCTTGCCCAGGGTCTGTGCTAAAAGACCATGATGCCTGCTGTGCTGCAGTCCCTCGCACAGTGCTGGGGCATCGGGGAGTGGGGGGAAAGTGTCACACACTGGGTCACCCCCCACCTGACCAGCTGAGAGGCAGAGGTCCTGTGGCTGCAGCAGGGTAGCTGGAGGACAAGCTCCTCTGAGCCCGTCTTGTGTGGTTGAGGGAGGTTTGTACTTAACAGAGGTGCACTTTGTATCTGTTTGGCTGCAATTCCTGACTCCTTCCCTGGAGGGTACGGTAGGGCTGGGGCCTAGGGTCATGGTGAATGGAGGGGGTAGGGGAGGGCTCTGTGTGTAGGTCTACACACCTGCTTCAGTGCTCTTGGGGATGGGTGCTTCTGGCCACACCTTGGAGATGTGGAAATGCAGCGGGGAATCTGGCTCAGGGGTGTCTGCAGGCTGGAAGGGCTGCAAGGGAGTGCCCTGTTCAGCTTTCCCACTGCTTCCCAGGTTGGAGACAAGTTGTACACTCAAGGCTGAGTTAGATGCACGTACAGTCAGGTTCTGGGAGCATGGGCTGGGTGTAGCTATCAGGCAGGCAGTGCCATGGAGACAGCTGCAGTTCGCTGGGTTTTAAGCACCCCTGCATGTCTTCTTATATCCCTTTCCATCTCTGATTAACCCTCTGCTGCCTGGGGTGGGAGGGGGATTGCAAAGCATTTCCCTGTCTGTCCCCCAAGATATGAAAGCAGAACACAGCCCAGTGTGGGAAGCGTGGGGAGGTGAAGAAGGAGCTGTTTGCCAGGAGCTGGCACCATGCCTCTCACATGCCTCGCTGCAGTGACCCCATGTATAATTGCCGAGCTGTGGTGCCAGGCTCCCAGCTGGTTCAGTTGGGAACCAACAGGGCCACTTGGGAAAGGAGGCTTGGTTATTCTACTGCCTGATTCATGCCCTAGAGCTGCCTTTGCGGTGGAACGACTGTGACATCCAGTGGCCAGGTAGTGCAACGGCAACTGAGTGTTTGCTAGTGACTTACCTGGGCATGTGCGTGGGCGTGTGCGTGGGGAAGGTAGCAGACATGTCCCTGCTCAGAGCTGGGACACGGTGCACTTGGCTGGAGCCCACATTTTATTTTGCTAGCTGGAAGAATAAAAATAAACCTTGTTGAGGAATATAAAAAATGTAAGGAACATGTTGGAAGCCCGGTGCAGACTGTCTCCTGTAGCGGAAACTCAAACCCATCTGCTGAGATAGGAAGTGGCAGTGCCTGTGCTAGTCTTGATGTCTCAGACTCAGGTGCGGCACAGACCAGAAGCACGCTGTGGAGCAACTGCGGCTGCCCAGTGCCTGCAGCTCCAAGCGAGGCTAAGAATAATGTGGAGCTGTTCCCATGTGGTTTTGTAACATGTCCACTTAGTCCCTCTCCGTGTCTTGTGTCCCTTGCAGGTCTCGGGGGCTGCATGTCTGGATGCTGTAGCTCTTTGGTGGGCATTTGGGGATGGTGTGAGGTGCTGTGCTGGGCATGGGCCATCCTGGCATGATGAGGCCCTCCCCATCAGCTCTTGGTGCTTAGCACCAGGGTAACGAGCAGGCAGGTGAACTGCCAGGAGCAGGGGTGTGCCAAAGTGCTCCCACTTCAGCAGACAAATCCAGCCCTTCCCGCTCCTCCCGTGCAACATAATCTAGCACCCACGTGCTCTCCCGGTCCTCATCTCCCAACCTGGCTCCCCCCTTCCCAGTCCTCATTGTGGGGCTAACCCCTCCCCTCCTGTTCTGTATTGTATAATGGGCCACGTGCAGCTTCAGCTCTCACTTACATGGGAAGGGAACATTAGGAAAGTATTTGCTGTATTTTTAGCTTGTGTTCCTGTGATGAAGCAGTTGGAAAGGAGGAGAAGCCAGCGCCATGTGCCTACCTGGCTTTCTGCCAACCACTAGCCAGTGGCCTGCAGTTTGGCAAACCGTGTTGTACGCGAATGTCCCCTTTCTCTCTGCTCTCCCTTGGACTTCCACTCCCTTCCTCGTGCTCGCCGGCTGCCAGTGTGTCAAAGAAAATGTCTCCTGAGGTGTTAAGGTCTTAGGAGCTGGAGCTGGGGAGGCAGGATGGGAATGCCAGGGGACCCACTGTTTCAGGGTGAGTAAGTTACTGTGTGCACTAGCACGAGTGCACGCTCAGGAACAGCAATGGTAGGTGTCTGGTCTGGGGAACAAGGCTCTGTGCCAGCTTGTGGCAGTGGCAGCTGCATGTTGGAGGGGCAAAAGGAGTGCCCGCCCCACCCTGATAGGACAGTGGAGCCTGCCTGTAGCCTCCTCCAGACAAGCCTGCTTTGTACCTAATGCAGCTCTGAGAATTAATTTATAGATGGCGCCAGGACTGGGGGTTAGTTAAGCTCCCTTTGAGTATTTAGATGCATCTGTCCAATGTCTGATTGAGCAGCCTGACATGCTGACTTGCAAGGCAAGACCTGTATGTCATGAATGCCAGAGACAAACCAGACTCGGTTCCCCCGAGCGGCAAGTTCCCCACAGCCACAGCGATATCCTTATTCTGCCCTTCAGCTTTGCTCATGCTCCCAGGACCCTCACGCAGGTTGCCTCAGCTCTGACCTGCTGCTTCCTCTCTGTTGCTCTTGTTTTCATTCCCCCAACTCCTGAGCCAAAGTTCAGCCCAACCCTTCATGTTTTATTTCACATGGGAATCTGTCCCCAGGAGCCTGGGCCTTGACCTCAGAATTAGTGGTCCTTCACATGGACTTGTGACCTCAGGGTGGACAGACCCTGTAACTTCCCACTGCCCAGGGGTTTCAGGTCCATACTCCCATGGGTGTACACGGCATTACAGAGAGCAGAGTCCTGGCTCCGCAGTATGGGCGGTGGGAGCAGAGAACAGCAAGGGATGACAGATGCAGGGCCTGGGGTACTCTGACAGCAGCAGCAGCATGATTTGGGGTCTGTGAATGAGGGTCCTCTCCAGGCTTAACATGGCAACTCACCTCATCTTGGCCAGCCTGTCCCTCCCAGCCCTGTCCCTGCCAGCTTCCTCAGGTCAGCCAGGTTGCCTGGCTTTCCCTTCTCCCTCCCCACCAGCTCCTCTCTGATTTGAACGCACTCCCCGGGGCTTCGGCTGACTCTGAGCCAGCTTCATCTCTGAATGGAGACGCATTGAGCATTGTGCCCAGGCACGGAGAGTGCAGTTGCTTGCAGGTGAGGAGAGTGTAGGCGTCCACAGGCCGAGGCGCTGCAGGAGCTGTGGCACAGACCTCTGTCATCATTAAGGGCTGGGCAGCGGGTGGCTTCTGGTGGCCATCCAGGCAGGAGCATCAGTGCAGAAACATCCCGTTGTGAGCTAAGCGGAGAGCTTCCAGGCGCCCTGTCCTGTGCCCTAACCACTGTGCCTAGGCCATGCTCCCTCAGGGGCTTGGCAGGGGTTCACCCCCTAGCTGGCCTCTCACATGCAGGCATCCATATGCCCGGGGAGTCAGTGATCAAACTGACTGGGAGACATTTCCAGTGGTCCAAGTGAGGCTGTGCAAAAACGGGGCCAGGGCTGGGGCAACGTCTCTACACTCCCTTCCCATTAATGTGCGCAGTTGCCTCCCTCGCATGTCTTGTGCAAGCTCTTCACAAGCTGCATCTGTCTGTTGGCAGGAGCTTGACCTGCCTGCATCCATCCCCTCCGCTCCTGCCCTCCCTGTCTGTTCTCTCAGGGGGGCCTGAATGGCTGTGGGCCTCACATGTCCAGACAACAGACAGGGCCCACTGACGCCTGCCCCCCTCCCCAGCTGATGGACACTACCCCCTGCTCGGGCACGGTGGGGTGCCTTCTCTGCTGGAGAGGTGAGCCGGTCTCCCTCCCACACAGCTGCTTCCTTTCCCCCCCTCCATCCACACACCCCTCCCTCCACCCCCGCTCTGCTTGTCCTTGCCCATTGTGCCAGCTTCTCCGTCACCCTCTCCCTGCCTGTCTCCTCTGAGCGGCTCTCTAGGGGAGAAGCCCCCCCTGTAGTTTAATCGTAATGTGTATAGACAGGCCTGTGTGTTTGGAAATGGAGCTGTGTGTTGGTATTGATCTTTGCACAAATGGCTGTGGAGCAGCCTCTAGGGAGCCCTAATGACTTGCTTGGCAGTAACCCCCCAACCCCGGCCCTGCCAGCAGCCTCCTCCCACTGCCTTTTCTTTGGTCTCCAAAGGGGCATCATGCCCAGACATAGCTGCCCCTTGTGTGCTGGTGTGATCCTAAAGGTCATGCCCCACTTCCCCGAGGAGGTCCTTGCCCTGCTGGGGCCTTGGGACACTGTGGGGGGGATGGCTTTGTCCAGCTTCACTCTCTGATGCTCTGCCTGGAGAGTGCCTGGTGGTTCTTTGTATCCATCCCATCCCAGAGGAGCCTTGTTTCCAGCTCTGCCATCGATAGTAAGAGTCCTGAAGCCCCTGACCCATCCTTGGCACCAAGGAGGTCCCGTCAGAGCCCTGGGAATGACTGGGGTGGGCAGCAGGTTGGGGCGATGGGGGAGCAGCAGCCACAGACATGCTCCTTTCAGCTCTGGAGAGCACCTGCTAGTGTTCTCCCGTGGGGATGTTACATACTTCCCAATGGTCTCCTGCCTGGGCACGTGCTCTGCCCATTTAGGCATGCTGTGGCCTGCAGTGGTTGCTACCTGAGCCCTCGGGCACAGGCCAGTCCTGCCCTGGGATGAGTTGCAGAGGAAATTCCTCCATGCTGAGCCAGATCTGGTGAACCACCCACTCTGCAGGAGTCCCCAGAACGTGCGCTTGGCAGGGGTACGGCTCAGGGCTGTTCTGGCTGCCATCACTCGTTGGAGTCCGGATGGTTGGGTTGGGCAGCGGGCTCAGCCCTGGTCTCTGGGAGCCCCAGAATAGATGCACTACTCGTCTCCTCTCCATCTGGAGACCTCTCACTTGTTGCTTGCTCACTCTCTCCATTGCTCCCTCCTGCCCTCACGTGCAGTTCAGTAGGAGGCAGAAAGATGAAAGCTTTCTGCTTTGTTTGCTGTAACCCAACCTCAGACAAGCATTTAATGTGTTTACATTCACCGGGAGCTATTGAAGGGCAGAGCAGGTGTGTGAGCTGCAGTGCCAGGTGCCAGAGCAGACCTGGGATAGAAGCAGCCTGCTCTCAAGATGCTGTGAGGTGCAAATGGTGATCAGCCTGCTGCCTCTTAGTGTATTTGCACCCAGCAGCTAACCAGGCAGAGAAACTGAGGCCCAGAGAGGGCAGCTCGATGGAGTCCAGGTGAGTCCATGGTTCAGGCCTTTCCCTGCGTAATCTCATGATCCTTAAGAGCAAATGATCTTGTGTTTTGAGGTTCCCATCTCCAAAGCCCAGCTTGCCGTGGGATCATGCACAGAAATGCATCTGTGTCCAGAAGTAAAGGTGTGCATGTGCCTTTCTCTGAATACATGCACGTTTGCACTTGCACAGGTACCTGTGTGTGCTCTCAAGCACATGTAACCATCTGCACACCTGCATGTGTGTGCTTAGGATCATGCCAGGATCTTTGAGCCCTCACCTGGCCATGCACCTGCTTTGTGTGAGTGTATCTGTCTCTCTGTATCCTGTCCAGCAGAGGAGTAGCAGAAACCAGGCCCTACAAACACCCCTTGCAGATGTGACGAGGGAGGCTGTGCACACAACACAGGCATGGCTGCAAGATTTCACATCCCTTTGGCTGCTTTCTCTCTCCATCCTTTCTTGCTCCCAGCATCAGTGAGGCATGAAGAGTGCTGGCCCTGGCTGGGGTGAAGGAGAGATAGGGGTTGCCATGTTGGCCTGCATGAGTCCAAACTCTTTCTGGTCAATCAAGCGCCAAAAGAAGCATCTCTTCTAGCAGACCGTACTGGTTTCAGCCACCCTGGCCTGGGGTTCCTTCAGCAGAGACAGCTGCTTCTCCTGAGCTGCCTGTGGCAATTTCTGTCTTGTGAATCCAAGCTGAAACCCAGCAAGTGCTTCTGGGTCCTGTGCTTGGGTAGTTCTGGGAGGGAGCAAAGTTCAGTGGGACAATAAGGGACAGGTCATTCAAGGGATTCCTCCTCCTCACCTTGCCCCTGAGACTGAAGTGTTTGTAGAGCAGAACAGGCCTCTGCCTCTTGAGGAGAGGGCAGGGACAAAAGGCTCCTGCCTTCCTACGGCTGAAGTGAAGGGAGGGGAAAAGCCATAAGGGCTTCCCTTTCTTGTCATACAGAACACACGAGGCCCTTCTCTGAGAAGCCAGGTGCTGCCGTGCCCCTGCGAGCAGGGCTGTGTGCTCATGGAGGCCTGGGCACCTGGCTGGCAAGAGCTGTCAGGCGTGGAGTGTGTGCGGTGCGGGTTTGGGGTGAGCTGTGCGCCTGGGAGTGCTCCTCTTTGGTTGGAAAAGGGGGAGGGAATGTGGAGAAAAGCATCACTCCTTTCCCCGCTGTCAGGGGAGTGGGCAGAGGGTGATCATTTATGGCACGGGTGGAAGGCTGCAAAGCTGGGATGGGCATGGGACATAGGTACTTGCCATGCATCCAAAGGGCTGACTGCGAGGCAGGGCGATCTGCTCATTCTGCCCGGTAGTATAGTATCTGAGCACCTGTGGTGCCAGCTGAAATGCCAGGGAGACCTGCCTGGGTGAGGGCTGGATTTCAGTCATGTATGGTATGTGTAGCACGGGGTGCTTAGTTGGCCCCTGCAGTTGGGGCCCAGGGAGGGCTCTGGATGACTCGGTAGGACCTTCCCCCTTGTTTAGCTCTGTCGGTCTGGATGGCTACTGAGCCACTGGAAGATGTGCCCCGCAGCCAGGCCTTTCTCAGAGCCCTGGCTGTGTGGTCCATTCAGGGGTGTTAGGGAGCAGTTTGGGGCTTCCTCAGTGAGCTGAGGCTAATTTTGCCTCCTGATGCTTGGTGTTTCCTTGGCCCGACTCACCCTTCCCTGGCACTCTGACTTGCTGGGCTTATTCCTCCCCTGAACTTTTGACACTAAGCTTTCTTGCACTTTGAAGAAGAGTTGATAGTGGTCCCAGGAGAGGCTCCACAGTGGGGACTTGCAGGCATAGCTGAGCCTGGGTAATCCAAACAGGTGGCAGAACTGGGGCAGGGGCAGCTGGAGCTGGCTGACATCTCTGGATAAAAGCTGCTTTCCCCTTCTTGGTGTGTGTGTGTGTACCTGCTTGCTGTAATAAAGAGCTGACTAGAGGAGCGGGATGCTGCAAGGGGTAGCTGCAAGGGTTAGTGCATCACTTGGATTGCAGCTGAGGCAGGGTGGGGAGCCCCGAGGGCAGTGTACCTCTCTGTATCACAAGGATTTCCCCTGGGATGGGTACTAGAGTCCATTAGAGCAGAGTCTCACTCAAAGCTGGAGGCTTGGGTATTCAGGTCTGGCTGTCCCCTTGGCCATAACACAGCCAGTTAGGCTGTTGTTGGAGCAGGGGATGCCAAATCCTTTCCTACAGCTCAGGAGCATCTTTTACTGTGTTATTTCCTACCCCTCATCAGAAGCTGAGCAGGGCCTCGGCTCCCATAAGGTTAAAGGCTTTGGAGTGGATGTCACAGCTGGATTTGCTCTGTGGGGGAGAACAGGAACCTAATGAGGATGAAGAGGTGTCAGATGTGGGAGCTCATCAGGTCCTCTTCACATCAGGTTCCCTTTTCTGCCTGCAAATGATTTGCCACTGCCTCTGCCCCTGACAACAGGTGCTGCCGTGCTGTTCGGAGCTGAAGCATGTCCAGAGCTTGTTAGCACTGCAGCATCAGCATCAGGCCTCTTGTTCTGCTAGGCCTGAGGGAGGGAGGATGCAATGGGACCTGCTGATCACTGAGGGCCTGGGGCTTCCACCGGGTGGAGCTGGAGCTGGTGGGAAGCTCTTGGGGTGCAGTCTGGGACCTGGGTGTTATCTGTCTGCTTCTTTCTCATCCCTGGGGGCTGCTCTTTGGGACAAGGCTTGACCTCTTTCATGGTTTATTTTTTTGTTTTTGCCCTTAGCCTTTCTGCTGAAACTGCAGGCCGCAGGGTCAGTGGGTGCTGGCTATGATGATGGCTCTTTGGAGGTGGATGCTTGTCCATGGACATGGGTGTGGAGCTGTATCAGCAAACCTGGGGGCCCCTGAGAAGCTAGCAGAGGAGTGTCTGTTGCTCCCAGTCATTTTGGACCCTGCTCAGGAAGCAGAGGGGAAGGGCACGGGCCTGTTCCCACTTCCCTGAGCTGCTCAAAACCAGGTCAAGTGTCAAGGCTGTTGGTGAGCAGCAGCAAAGCAGACTGGGCAGGCAGTGCTACCGGCCTTCATCTTCCCCTCTGGGAGGATCCTGCGTGGTGGCTTTGTGGGACATAGTGGTGATTCTGCCAGTGTGTGGCACTGGGGGCTCTTCGGTCTCCTCCGAGGGGGCACCCACGAGAGTCTCTCCGAGTCTCTGTCCATCTCCTAGAGGCTTCTGTTCTGGTACGTCTGCCCCACGTGGAGGCCGAGTGAGGACTGGCACCGGGCTTGTGAGATGAGACCCCATCTGGGGCTGCCTCTGATGCTTGGATTGCTGGAAAGCTTTCCTTTGGGATGGCAAGGGAAGCGTGTGGTGCCCGGCTGGCCCTCCCTCTGTTGTCTCTGTTACGTGCAGAGCAGCCTTGGGAGCTGTCACACGGGCACTCTTTAAAGTGAGAAATACAGCCTGCTCCCAGCCCCCCTTCCCCTGCAAATGCCCCTCAACCCTTGCCCTGCAACTCAGCCTCTTGCAGGTCCTGTCGGTGACCAGATAGGCTTCCTTTACTGTTCCAGGCCGGGGCTTGTCTGAGCTGAGCATGGCAGCTAGGGCTGATGGTTGTCATGGATTTGTGCTGCACACAAGACTCTGCTAAGGGAGGGGATCACCAGTGCTTCATTAGAAAGAGGCACGTTGCACTGGAGAGACTTGGCTCGGGGCACCTGCCTCTCATTCCTCCTCACCAGACCCCCAGCCCACTCCCCACCTGTTGGGATGGAACGGCGCTTGCTCACGTGGAAATAACACTGGGGGAGTATTAATGAGCAGCTAGCTGCTTCTAGTTCCTAGCTGCTGGCAGTGCACAGGAGGAGCTGGCGCCATGTGCCCAGACAGCCCTGGGCTGACAACAGACTGCGGCCTGTAGTGACCGTCTCACTTGCAACAAGCTTCGGCTCCTGTGAGTGTTCTTGCCTTTTTCATGTCGTCGTATGAGGACTGGCTTCCCAGCATTACTGGGTTGCTCGTCCAACGTGTTGGAGCTCCCCAACGCCCATTTTTGTCCCTCCTGCCATTCACACCCAGCTGTTTGAGCATTTCTGAAGACCCGAAGGCCATGGAGGTGTGGAGAGCAAAGGGGGCTGGATGTTTCTGAGGGAAGTCCTGGGCCTTGAGGGGGACAGAAAGCTGAAGGAACAGTGGAGTCAAATTTTGCTCAGTACTTTGTTTCTATGGGGGGGAGCCCCAGCCACAGAGGGAGGTGCTGCTGAAGGAAACAGCCCTGGAGCCCGGGGCCATATCTGCCCAGTGGCCAGGACTAGGGCATTCCCGCCCCAAGAGTCTGCTTAGAGCCTCTGCCCCCTGCCAGGGCGCAGTGACGATGGGGAAGGATCCCCTGGATTTCAAAAGGCACTTGGTTGAATAGATTTGTTTATTCAAAGACTTAATTAGCATCTTTAAATATTAAATAGTAAGCAAGCTGCGTCTAGCGGGATCAACATTTACAAACAGGGACATATTTTCTTTTTTTCTCTGGGACACGCATTCATTTTTCAAAGCATTCAGCTGCCTGTTGACAGCAGCAGCTGCCCGGGAGGCTCGACTGGGCCCAGAGCGGCCTCTGGCTTGCAGCTGAGCATAGGACCTGTGCTCACGGCGGGGGGAGAGTCAAAGATTTTGGAGGGGGGTAGAGGGGCTGCTGAGGAGCCTGGGAGAAGGGTATATGGGGCAGGTATAGACTTATATGGGGCAAGCAGATGGAGAGGCAAGGGACAGGGCCCAGAGGAGAAGAGGTGTGGGAGGTGGGGGGGGGGGGAGAGGGGATGGGACAACAGAACGGGACTGAATTTGGGTGCCCAGTTGTCATCTGCTGCCAAGGCAGGCTCCTGGAGGCAAGAGGTCCTCTTGCATTCCCAGGCAGAAGGGGAGGGCCAGGAGGGTGGAGGCCAGTACCAAGGCAGGAGCTAATTACAATAAAAAGGTGGCAGCCCCTGGGAGGGGAGGTATTTTACAACTGATCTGCATCCTAATGTCTCTCCAAATGGAGGCCTGCCTGGCGGCAGATTACACTGGGGGTTATTTATTGGCAAAGCACTGTACAGTTTTAATTTTTTCTTTTTGCTTATTCAGGCTTTAGCTCCAGAGGAAAATAGCCCGGGGTGGCTCTGAAATGGATTCTCTCTGCCCCATTAACTTATTCAGTGAGTTTAATGGGCCTTTTTTCCCTGAGCCTTGAAGCCATCATTAGAAGGCAGAGATTTATAAAAGCAAAGATACTCCTGAGCTTTAGTCAAACTTTGGGTGCGTTTTCTACGGGGTTGTGGGGAGGGGGGCCTGGGAAGTTGTGTTGTCACTTCCCGTGCACTCAGCGAGGGGCGTATGGGCCTCTGGATCCGTGATTGTCCCCATCCTTGCCAGGCTGGAGCAGCAGGGAGTTTCCCATCATGCACAGCGGCTGAAGACCTCATGCTCGTTCTGTTGGTGCGTTGAGCCGAGCTGCTGGAAGTGAGGGCAGGGGGGGCTGGAGAGCAAATGGAGGGAGATACCTCTGGGCCTCTTCTGTAGTGGAGGCAGGGTGCAAGGGGGACACGTGAGTTGGGGCAGGACTCCCTCCTTTGTGACACTAGGAATAGAGGAGGAGGTGACACAAACATGGTGCTTATGCTGTCCCGCCCGGCCAGGCCGAGCTGGCCCTGTGGAACAAAGCATCTCCTGCTATCTAAACGGTGCAGGGTGTAGCAAGAGAGACAGGGATGCATAAGCCTGCCCTTGGCTTCATCATAGATCCCTGTAGCCTGGGTAATCCCCTCTTACCTTTGCACACGGGGACAAACTCCTTTGCATCTCATCCTCTGTGCTCTCTCACATCCCTGTGTGACCATGACCTGTCCCAGTGGCTGCGGTGGCTGACGTGATGTGGGAAAGTGAAAGGGGTCTAAAGAAGTTGTGTGGAGGCAAGCAATAAATGCGCTTGTCTTCCTGCTCTCTTTGTTTCCTTCCCTTTCAACCTCTGTGATTCATACCAGACCTGAGCTGTCTTAGGGCTGGTCCTGATTTGGGGATGGGCTGCCTGGTGCTGTGCTGAGGGTGCAGTGGAGCTCAGGCCAGGCCCGCCAGCTCCTGCAGAGCTGGCAGCCCCCGCCCTGGGTTTGTTCATAATGTCGCGGTTAGACAGTGCGCGCGGGAACAACTGTTCTGCATGTTGCCTCGATGAGGCATTTTCCTCCACGCTCTCCTTGCAGCATTGATCCCTTCACCTCTAATAAAATAACCATGCAGGGAACTAGATAAAATATCCACTGCATTGATTGCTTCAGTGTAATAGGGCTTGCAGCAGGCGGGGGCAGAAGGAGGGGGAGAAATTGTGTGTGCGCGTGTACATTCAAGGTCATGCCTCTGTGTGCCAGAGCGGGAGCAAAACCGCGTGTAAGTGGGTGAGCGAGGGCGTGTGCCTGTGTGCGACTGTCGGGGAGCGTGCAGCCTCGTCGCCGCAGACGGGCTACATGTACTGTGAGCTGTGATTGGTGATGGATGGGATCTTATCTGGCCCTGTGTGTTACCCATAACAGTGGCTATTACAGATTGGGATATTACCCAGGATAGCTCATAATCCATCTGTGCTGAATAACTGCCATCACTCCAGGCTGAGGGGAGAGGTACTTCCTGTCTCGTGCAGGCAGCTCACAGCTTTATTTCCACATTATTTATTTCCATTGCCGGGCTGGGAAGCTCATTAACCCTTTTCTTGTCTATCTCCATGCCTACTGGTTATTGCCCTTCACTCGTCTGCCCTGAACCCATGCAGAGACGCTTAGACCTTTGCATCTGTACTTGCATGCCTGGTTTTGTTTGCTAATTTACACTCGCCCAGGCAAGCTTGCCGGCACATGTTTTCAACAGGCTGAGGCTTGTGTGCTCACTGCTTGCTAGTTCTGCACGCTGTCTAGTACATGCATCTCAATATAGTGCTATTTCGCACCCGTGAGGGCTGCTCATGACATGCTTAGAGTCTTTGGTCCCTTGTGTGCATACAGGAGTTTCCTTCTCTGGGTGGTTATACTGCTAATGAACCAGGGAAATAGCAACCGTTGTGTGGTGCTGAGAGGAAGAGCTCATCATGGCACAGTGCTGTATGAATATGGCTGCTCCATCTCTGGTTCGGGTGACAGTGCACATAAAGCAGCACTGGGTAATCCCCTCCTGGCATGGTAAACCAGTGGCATAGATGTGCTTGTGGTCTTGCACTTGCAGTGCTTTCTCCCTCCCTGCTGGGCTGGCTCTGGGGAATTTAATGTCCTCCTTATGAGTGACTGGTGTTAGGTCTACTATAGAGTGGTTCCCTGATCAGAAAGGAGAGCAAACTGCTGGGGAGGGGGCTGCCTTCCCTACTGATGCAGGAGAAGGGGACCTGGAAAATGCCCTCAGCCCAGCCCCAAGTCCTGTGCTGGCCTCAGTGACTCGGCCATACACCTCCATTGCTCTGGCTGCTTCCAGTAGCAGGGGGTCACCGAGCTGGTGATGGGGCCTTTCCATTTCTGGCTCCACTGGAGCCTTGTGCTGTGTTCTGGGCCTCTGCTGCTCTTACGCAGGGTGCTGTGATCCTGCTGCCCTATTGCTGGCACTATTGCAGCTGCCACTGGCCTCTGCTGTGATGTTTGTAGGTCAAGGCTTGCATTTGATCTTTGTCTTAAAACACACACCTGCCTGCAAAGCCAGGGCTAGCAGGAGCCTGGGAATGGATCCCTGTGCTGCATCCATGGACAGGTAAATTGCTCCTGAAGCTTCTGAGATGGGGACATGGGCCAGTTGATGCACATCCCCCCAGAGCCACGTAGGGGCATCTGCCAGCTGGGCCTATGAGGTGTAAGTGTGAGTGTTCCTGGTGAAATCAGTTGAGTCTGCTTACACCAGGGCTGCATTGCACCCACAGAGTCCAGTCCAACAAAGGCTCAGGTGCCCTGACAGTGTGTAGTGCCTGGCGTATCTGTTAGGATGAATACTCTGGGACCTGCTTGTCCAGAGGAAGCTAATGGAAGGTGCCTCAGCTTCTGCCCATGGTTCTGGCTCGGTGGTCGCTTTGTTTCAAGGTGGCTGTCTGTCCCTTCAGCTTTGCCCTATCTTGTCTGCATCTTCCACCATCATCATGTTACCCTGGGTGGGAACCTCGAGGGGCTAGCTCGCTGGTGGTGGGATGGTGGCAGAATGACTCAGCAGTGTTTTCTGTGCCCCATGTTTCACAGGTGTTATCTTCCCACTCTGTGCGGCTGGATTAGCTAATGCCCTGGAAGGATGCTGCCCTCCAACTGGGGCTGGAGCTTGCTCTCAGCCTTTCCCATATGGCTCCCTGACCACCACTAACCAGGTTGCATTGTGCTATCTGAGATTATGATGGAGGCACTGGCTGGCCTGCAGAGGCTCACGGCGGGGTGCATAACAAATGGGTGTCCAGGGGCTGGTCTCAAATGTCGACCCGCCCACTTGTCTTAGGCCCCACCTTGTCTGCCATGCCTTGATGTTAATGATTACTGGATGTTAGGTGGGAAGCTGCCCTGGTGACAAGGGCCTATATACATGACTCTGGCCTTCCCTTATTATGTCCCATGCCTTGGAGATGTTCTGTGGCCTAACACTTGGTCTCAGCTTGCTCAGCCTAGCACGCGGCCTCCAACTGGTCTAACCTGACATCCAGCTTATAGTTTAGCGGGGCCTCACTCAGGCTTCCTGCTTCCACAGGCCCTGATACCTGGCCTTCACATACTCCTGGCACTGGGCCTCCCAGCCCACACCATGGGATCAGGGCTCCAAGCTCTGTCCTGTGGCCCCCTGGGTTACCCTTATCCCTTCCCCCGGGAGATTTACAGTAACTCCCAAGGGCTCCCAAGGGAGGTGATGCTCTCCCCTACCATGGGGGTCTTCAAGAGGAGGTTGGATGGGCATCTGGCTGGGGTCATCTGAACCCAGCACTCTTTCCTGCCTATGCAGTGGGTCGGATTCGATGATCTATTGAGGTCCCTTCCGACGCTAGCATCTATGAATCTGTGAAACTCCCCAAGGATCAGGGTCTCACACTCAGCTCTCTATTGCAGCCTCATACTTACATGAGTCTGGGCGCTGCCTCAGGTTCCTCCGCCTGACCTGGGCCTTGCCTCGGACTCACCATGAGTCTGGGCTCTTCCTGCTTGGATCTTAACCCACCAGGCATGTGGGGGCTGGGGTTATAAGGTGCTTCTATCTGTCTTTCATTGGGGAGGTAACTGGCCTGGCATGTCCAGAGGACTGTTCTGCCATGGCCAGTCCCAGCAGACCACCCTTCCCCAGAGGGGTGCAGTTTTCTGTCATACCCAGGACAAGGATCCTCCTGCCACCCCCATAGTTCCTGCCTTTGCCTCCCAAATGTTGTGAGCAGCAGCTTCAGCCAGGTGGTGTTCTCCAGCTGGCTGGCAGCAGATTGCTGCCTTGTTGTTCAGGGCCCAGCCCCTGTATAACAGCTGGGCCCTGTTCCCCAATCAGACAGCATTGCTTGGTTGGGATAACAACCAGCTGCAGGCTGCCTGGTTGCTGCCCAAGCCCCTGTGAGTAACAGGAGGCTCTGTTACAGGGTGCAAAGTATCAAGAGACCCCTGGAATTTCCTAACTCCCACGTTGGCAGGAAGTAAGACCTGTGGGTGGTGGCTGAAGCTGGATGCAGCTTGTCCTCTGTCCCCTGTGTATCTAACATGAGCATGGCCTTGTGGATAACTTCGTCTGCCACTCTGGGAGATGACTCAAAGCAGAACTGGCCCAGCTGCAGCACTGGGATAACTCCCCGTGCTTCCCTGACGCCAGTCCTAGGACAGATGCAGCAGCCCAGGCCTGCGCGCTGCATACCCTTCCTGCTAGCCAGAGGTGCCCCCATTCCAGTGCAAGCTCATGATCAGGATGGAGGGTCGGTGCATGCGGGTGAGCCCAAGCCGTCTAGAGTGCCTTGTCCTAGATGAGCTACGGGAGGTGCTGAGTCCTGCAAAGCTACTGTCAGGGTCGGGAGCTGGCCTGGGTTCCTGGGAGGCCTGTGGGGAGCAAGACACTTGCTTGGTTTCCGCAATACCTGAGATCCTTATGGTGCTGGTGCTTGGCACAGCCACTTCCTGGCCTAGCTGCAAGCAGGGATCACAGAGGCAGCCAGGAGATGGGAGTGAAAGAAGGGTGGGGGAGTGCTGTGAACTTAAGGAGGTGCTGTGTGCTCTCAGGGTGGTGCTGGGGCTGGCTCACTGGACCCTGCTGCAGGGTGGGGGTGAGGGCAGTACCTGGGCTTTCACCTAGGTGCCACCAGCATGCCCACTGTGTCCACCTGGATGGAGGAACCTCTTCCCTACTGGCAGATGGGTCTGGAGCAAAACACTGTGTGTGTTTGGAGAAGGAGGGGCAGCCCAGTGTGCTGGGGGAGGGAAGGAAGGTTGTTGGGCTCTGGGCCTAGGCAAGGTTGCTTGAAGATGCCTGGTGTGTGGAATGACCAGTGACCCCCGACCCTCGCTGAGGCAGTATCTTGTTTAAGGACTTGCCTGCAGAGGGCATGTAAAGCACTCCCAGCGCAGTGTTCTCCAGCCTGGGCAAAGGCAGGCAAGTGGCCAAAATTAGGAGCAAGGGGGCAGTGAAGCAGGCCTAGTGTGGGAATTCAGGGGTCTGCAGTGGCAAAGGCAGGGGTAAGTAAAGGCCCCATAAGTCCCCACAAAGAGCTGCTGTTAGCCTAGAGGTAGTGGCAGAGTCCTCCGTGCCGGCCTATTCTGCCCCACCGACCAAATCACTCTGGTTAGAGACAGCTGCTTTATCCTGCCAGGGCTTGAGCTCTTCCACCATGGCTCCAGGGTGCACAGCAGCTCCATGTGGCTGAGACCAGCCTGCATTTCTTCCTGGCACTGCACAGGGGCTTTGATTCTGCAGCAGCACTGGTAGGAGATCAGAAATCCCCTATAGTACCCCCCTTCCTTGCCCCCACAATCCCATCCCATAAATCCCTGGCTTCCTGGTGCCACAAGCCCTGTAAATCCCTCATGCCGACCCGGTAAATCATGCTCTGCATTGCTCTGAGGACCCTGAGACTTGTCTGTCCTTGTAAATCCTCTGCTGCCCTGTGATGAAATTACCTGCCTCAGACCCTGCCACTCCACTGCCACCATAAATCCCCCCCCAGGGTCCCCATCGTGCCTCCAACTCTGGGTGTTGCATCACAGGAAGGGATGGTGGGCAGGAGTGCTTGGGAGAGCTGGAGTGCAGTGGCCCGGCGAGCCCTGCACCATAGCTCCTCAGGCTCGTTAATCCCCCCGGACAGCTGGCGTGTGACTCACTTGCTGTCGTGGGCTGACGGAGGCCGTTCTGCCTGGCTGGCTGCAGGGAAGGTCATTTGCATGTAGGATGTGGTACAGCAGTGGGAGGTCGTCTCTCTGTCTTCCAGGTTGCAGCGTCTGGGGCACAGGCTGACGCACGCTGCTGGAGCCATGGGGCAGGGGCCTTCATGTATCTTGGCCATGCAGACTCAGGGCAGCGTGCTCTTCAGGGGAGCTGACCCTAGTTCCTGCTTGCTCTGGGCCATTCCTATTTATTTAATATTTAATGTCTTTACCTGCTGTGAAAGGGGCTGGGTTTTCATCTCTGGAGACAGAAGGCTCTGATTATCTCCAGACCAGCTATAAGTCCCAGCAGTCAGGCAGCTTCCCTTTCCCACAGTCTGTCCGCTGCCTCAAACCAGACCTCAGGGACATCCCCTTCCTTCATCTGGGTAAGGGGAGTGCCCTTGCCCTGTACTGACCCTGCCCAGAAGGTGCTCACTAGGGTGCCTTGCAGTATGGTCCCCTCTCTGGGGTGAACAGGGCTGAGACCCAACACAACTTGTTTTACTGAAGAGGTCACAAGTTGGCTGCTCCATAGGAATGGCTCAGGGGTTGTTCCATAGCTGTAGCAAAGCAGAAAACCCCAGGCAGGGCACCTGACCCCGTCCTCTAAGACACCAGTGCCCAACTCTGACCCTGGCTTCCTCCTGTCCCCCACATGTTGTGTAGAGCAGTGTTTCTCAACCTTTTAAGTAGCAAGTACCTCCAAACTTCTGAAAATTTTAATAAGTATCCTAACACTCAATTTTTCAGGGGATTTTATATTTACCAACTAATGTATGCCATATGTTGGAAGAAGGGCTGTGTATATAAGGCTGTGATATGATAGATGTCTGATCTGGTGTGGGCTGGGTTGCCACCTTTTACACCAGAGGTGCACAACTCGAGTATGTACCTGGGCTAGAGGTGATGTTGACAAAAGCTAGGAGGGCTGAACCCAGTGGTGTTCAAGAATTTGAACACCAAATGATTCCTGGGGAATTTAATTTTTTAAATTGCACCAAATATAGTTTTGAGAGGAGGAAGGGGCGAGAGAGAGAGGGAGGAAAAGAGGGCGAGAGAGAGAGTGTTGGGGTATTTGCATACCTCCTGCCTGTGTCTCACATACCCCCAGGGGTACGCGTACCACAGGTTGAGAAACCAGGGTCTAGAGAGGTGCCATTTTCCTCACTTTAGATGGGAAGAATGTGGCAGAAAGGGAGGGCGCGATCTACCGGCAGTCCCACGAGTCGGAGGGGGAGAAACTACAGCTGGGGAGTGTCTGGCTCTCCACTTGTTTGTCTGGATCTCTTGGGGCTGGAAAGCGCTTTGGGATCCTTTAGTTCTAGCCATAGAGTGTGACCATAAATGCTCATTTATTTGTCTTCACCATATCCTGAGGGGCTGAGACCTGCAGGTTAATGGGGTGAGCAAACCCTCCTGTAAGCATCAGCTGGAGGTGGAGAACAGCAGCAGTCTCCATGATGCCAGATAGCAATGTGGGAATGAAGAGGACTTGGTGCGCAGAGGACCTCCCCCGCCAGGTCTGGAGGCACAGATATGTACCTGAGACCCTAAATAAGAGAGAGCGTTGTGTGGGATTGCCTTGTTGGCACTAATAGCACACTTTCCAACCACGGCTGCACCATGAGTTGTAGGTGAAAACACCCCTTACTGAGATGTGGGATTGCAGTTGGTGTGTGGAGTCTCTCTGCACATGGTATCTGCTGCTGGACATGGGTGTCTCTCAGACACCGGAGGACACATCTCTTCTCCTTTTACCTGTGGATAAGCGGGATCTCTAAATACCTCACAAAGGGCTGTGATTTCTCCAGGGCAGGCTGCTTTTGTTGCCTGCACTTGTGCAACGTGGTGAGACTTGAACTCAGATGCTTTGGTTCACCAAATGCTGTTCATCGGTACATCAAAGGGCTCTGTGAGCAGAGGGGTTACTCTCAAGCAGTTTCCCTGCCTTCCAGTATGAAACAGTGGTGCTCAAGTAAAAAACTTGAAGAAAAACTTCTTCACCGTCAGAGCAACGAGGCGGTGGAACAGACTGCCTAGGGTGGGATCCCCAGCATCAGAGGTCTTCAAGAAGAGGCTGGACAAGCTTTTGTCAGGGATGATTTAGGACTAGTGATGCCTGTGCTCTGCCTTAGGTTCTTCCCGTACTTCTGGGCTTTGCTGATTGACACATAGGACTGGGAAGGAGTTTCCCATCTCCTTTTGCTACATACACATCAGGGGTTTCTTTTTCATCTTCCTCAGAAGCATTGGGTATCGGCTGCCATCGAGCTCAGGGGTTGAGTTGGTGTGCCAAAGCTCCTACTGGGACTAAAACCCAGAGGTTCTTCATTGGAGGGCCTTGCCCCTCTACTCGGGGTCAGACCAATCACCACACTTGGGTGCATTAAGGGGTTTTACCCCATGATCAGATTGGCATGGACTTGTAGGGGTTTTGCCTTCCCCTGTAGCTGGAGGTGTGGTCCTCTTCTTTGGATTGCTCAAGCATATTTTAGCAACCTTTTGCAGCAGCAGGATGTTGGCCACTATTATTCCCCTGCCTTATCTGTGGCAGGTTGAGATGCCATGCCCTGTGGCTATATTGGGGTTGACTGTGTAGCTAGACTAATAGTTTAAGCAAGGATTTATATAGGATGGTTTGGACAGGGATGATTCTGACCCAGGGGGTTAGACTCCATGACCTCCAAAGGCCCCTTCCAGCCCTACAGGCAAGTCTCTCCTATTTCAGTAGGGTGTAGTGTTATGGACAGTAAGTCCTCATTTCAGCTGAGTGCACACAGGCAGGCAAGATAAAAGCCAGGGTCCAGCTGCTGAAATTGAGGCTGCACAGGGAGCAGGCCTGGTCCTGGGGGAGCAAGGGTGAGGGTGTGCTCATCTTGTCTCTACTCCATCTGCCTGGCAGCGTGACTGTTTCCAGACTAGGCTGAAATGCAGAGCTGCCTCCGGGTAGGACTGGTACTTGCAGGCACGTACAGCTCGCATAGCTATGGTGGAGTTCTGCCAGGGTCCATCCTACACTCCTGAAGTAGGTGACAGTTTTGCCATTGATGCCGATGGAAACAGGATCGGACCCATGAGGACCTCAAGGCACAAGCTTCCACCAGTGATACAGTGTGCTAAGTGCCCTCTCTCCCATCAAAATGGAGGGGCCTTGTGGCTGAAGTGATCACAGAGGGGAAACCTTGGACATGGGTATCTGTCAGCTGGGCCCTTTCTATTCTGGAAGGACTGTGTTAAATACTACAGCACAAAGGGGCTTGAGGGTCTTGCCATTGCTCTGAGCACTGGCACAGAATTGGCTTTTGCGGCATATCATCTCTGTAAGGACCTGGGGTTTCCAATTGCCAGCCCCATCTCCTTACCTCCACCTGGTCCTGGCATGGGGTACGTGGCTGGAGCATCCCTGCATCCTGTCTCTTGATGATTTCTGGGTACCAGAGAGATTCCTGCCAGCCCTGGAACCAGAGGTGGAGTGTGGCTGTGCTTGACCCTTCCCCACACACTCAGACAGGGCTTTGGCCCTCAACGTTTGGAGTCCTTGCATTTGTTATGGTGTGTATTATAACTGCTTCCACTGTGACACCTGAATACTGTCCAGCAGTGCATTAAGTAACATGACTAACAGCTGCCACGCGTGGCTCAATTCTGCGCATTGACCTGGAGAGCCATTGCCAAGGGACTTAATGACAAAAGTGCGTGCTGTGCTTCCACGTGATGCCGGCTGCTGATTTAAGAGTTACCGACCTGCACACAGACTGGGGAGGTGCTAGCTGAGGAGAAAGGAACAGTTTGCTACTAGCCTTCCCAAAGGGAACCGCAGTGATCCTGAGTTATCAGGGACATAAGGACGATGCTTCTGTGCTGTGTCGAGTGACCCTCTTAGACTCTCTGTCTCATGTGTTTTTGGGTATGTGCTCAGTGCTGCCCTACGGCAGCGTTGTGGCTTCATTCCTGGGATGTGGTGCACATGGAGTGAGTGTGTCACAGCTCCCAGGCCTGGTGTAGAGGCATCATACACACAGCCTATTGGCCTAGTTCCTACCCTTAGTAAAGCAATGCACAGTTTGGTTATGGGGCACCTGTGTCTGTGCTTGGTGAATAAGGCCAGGTTTATTAGCTCTGGTGTATCTGGCACGCTGTCATCTGGCTCATGCAAGGGGGAAGAAGAGGAGACAAACTGTGTGGCACTTGGCGCACGAGGACAGCATGGAAAAGAGGGGGTGGTGGAGGGGAGCGAGGAGGATTTGAAAAATCTGTACAAATAGCAAAAATGAATTTCCAGCAAATATTTCCCATCCCACAGTATTAAGGAGTAGAAGCACTAGAGGATAAGGGAAGCATGAGCAATAACAGCAGGGATTTAGAAAGAATAAATCTTGCCAGACAAACCTGATTGCTTTTTCCTTTTGATGGAATCACAAAATTAGTGGCTGAGCAGAACGTGGCAATCCTAATATATTTGGATTTAGGAAAGCATTTGATACAGTGTCTTGCCAAATCTTACTCTTAAAATTAGTTCAGTTTGGCTTGGCTATGACACTGCCAAATGGACTGAAAACTGGCTTAAGGCCCTCAACAAATAGCAACGGCAGGAGCAATGTACTGAGTTGCGGGGAGGTGTGGATTTGGGAACCGCAGGGAGCGGAGCTAGGAGCTGGCTAGTCTGAAGGGCCTGGACCGTTGCCTCATTTCTAGGCACCACATTACCAGAATACTGACAAACTGGAGAGAGTTCAGAGCGGCAAAGAGAGATGAGAGGCTTGGCGGGGTCAGCACAGAAGAAAAGATCCATGGAGAAGAGACTCGGAGAGTTTGGAGGGTGCAGACTCCCAGGACGCAGGGCAGAACAGGTGGCTGTCAGTGGGAGCAAAGGGATGAAAGTCTCTGTTCACTGATTTGTGCAAGCTGCATGCTTATCTGGCAGCCATTACCAGGAAGACTGAGCTCCTTGCAGGTTGAAGTGTGTCCTCACAAAATCCCTGTGCAGCAGAGAAGTGCATCTATTCACAGTTTAAGATGGCAGTGATAAACAGAGATGCTCCACGCACTCCAGGTCAGATGCTTAGGGTCACTCGGCCTTCAGTGTGCCCCCAGCATCAAGAACGTCTTTATTACAGTGCCGAAATGGATCCTGGGCTGCTTTGGAAGGTCTGCTCCTCAGGGTTGTGTTGGACCCTGCGTGAGCCCATCCACGGCACACAGCTAGTTCCTTCGCCAGTACGAAGGCAATGCCGTCTCATTACTGCTTTGTATATGAGCTACCTGCCAGAGCAAGCCGCCTCCAGCTTTCCTGGATTCGTGATTGCCAGGTAACTTGTGGGTGAGGTGAAGAAACCGGCATGTGTCTGTGGGAAGCTAACATGCTCCCTCCTCTTCGTTATCTTCTATAGCCTTTCCAGAGGGGCAGGATTGACTTTCCCAAAATAAAGCATGGGACAGGGAAAGAGAGTAAATGAAATGCTTTGTACATCCTACGTTCCCTGACTCTTGCTTCAGGAGACTCTTGATGACCTGGAAAGACAGTAGATCTCCCACTGATGAAAGGCGACATTTATTTTCCCGGGGAAACCAGTGAGTCAGTGGGACTCTCTGCCCCAAAGCCACACTGAGGCCCAGAGCTTAGCAGGCTTCATCAAGGACTGAAACGCTGATAAAGCTAATTAGATTGTCCCAAGGTGAGCGGGGATAGCAAAAGCGAACTGCCTGCATTTAAGTCATTGATGCCTTCATGTTCCTGGCCTATGTTAACATCTTGCTGACTGTCATGAGGAAGAATTTTCTCTTATGGGGAGGTTATTTCATGCCTTGCTCACTTCAGCTTTTCTTGTTTTGGCCTCTTCTGCATCTGGGACAGGTTGCTGTTGGCAGTGGGATGCTAGTCTTGAAGGGCCACTGAGCTGATCCAGTTGCTCTTCTTGGATTATATGGGTGGCATCTGGTGTGGGCTAGAGAGGTAGCCGCAGCGGGGAGACAATTACTGGCTGGCTACACACTCCATGTCCCTCTACCCAAAACTCCCTCCACCCATATAGTCAGGCTGGTATGTGGCTTAGAAGCCAATAGTGGAAGGTCTGCTATGATGGGGATTTCTTGCTCCTGTGTCTCAGCAAATGGCCAGCTCAATCTGACTTATTCCTCCCTGTCCCCAAGCTCCAGTCTCACACTCAGCTCAGTCCTCGGCTGTTCCAGAAACTCCCTGTCTCCCCAGCTCAGAGCTCGCCTCTTTTCTGCCTTTCCACCCAACAGATGCGCTGGTATGTGTGTGAGGACACGGGGGGTGGAGGAAGGGACACTGTAGAGTTGCGGAAGGTATGGGGAGGTATTTTTAGATGTTCTAATTGTGGCAAATACATGCCATTCTTACTTATTGGGATCGAGCTGAAGATACATCACAACTAGTTCTAATGATGATAATTACCGGATTTCAATATTTATAGAAACGGGCGCTTCCTTCATATTGGCGGCTGAGCTCTAGTCTTCACAGATCGAAACCTTGCCTAATTATCGCTGCAGCTATTTATTTACTTGCACATTTTTAACCTGTAGGTCTTGGAGTTTTTGGTTAAAAGTTGCAGGGTGAAGGGAAGGGTCTCCTTGGGATGTACCCTTAGCCATGAGAGGCTTCAGGGGAAGCCCTAGTGGTGCTGGTTAGGACCTGGGCTAGTGTGCTCTTTGCCTGTATCAGCAAAAAAGGCTCATCTTTTTTCTGTGTCTAAGGGTGTGCATGTTTGTGTAGGTCCATACTTCCATGTGGATTATGGCATGACTGGACTGTGCAAACACATGCCACGTATACATTATAAAATGGAGCTCGGTCATTTCATTAACGGGATTACTTGATGTGCTTGCTTACAATAGCATTAGCCTGGACTCGATAATCCAGGAAGTCCTTTTTAGTCCCGTGTTCCTGAAATGAGAAGAGTATGTAGGAGCTTGTTTGCATATGTGCGGTGGGAAGGTTATCTGTGTTGGAGTTTGTGCATTGTTTGCATATGCATGTACGCGTGCGTGTGGGAGCGAACGTAGTGTGCCACCTTTCTCTAGGGCTAACCCTTGCCTAGGGTGTATGCTTGCCTGCAGATCCTTGTTGGCTTTCAGACCTTGGTGCTGATTAGGTCAAGAGATTACATCCCTACAAAAGGTGTAGAAGAGATTCACTTATTCAATTTGCTATCTCTCCAGTGCCACATAAGCTGTATTGATAAATTAATCTTATATTGTTGTGACTAAACAGCCCTGCAATTTTTTACACTGTGCAGTCTAATCTGTCTTGACAGCTGTATCATTAGTTTATATTTGTTATAATCTTATTCGGTGTATTGGCGGTGTGCAATTTCTGTGCTGGTGTCTGTGTGCTGTCACACCATGGGCATGCAGGGTATAGATACAGCTGTCAGCTTCCCCCTCGGCGTGCCAATCTGCTGAGTGAGTGGCTCTGCTTCCGTGGGTGCAGCAGAGGTGGAGGGAGTGAGGCGCTCGATCTAGCGTGAACTGCACCGCCAGCGATCACAAAGAGGTGGGGGATGTCTGCGAGCATGGAGCTGTAGGTGGGGATGGGCTGTGGAGAGCCATATATGGCAGGGCATTCGTTAGCCTGGGCAAGGGGTGGCACTGACCTAATAATCAGTGGTTTATGATAGCTTGGTCCAGCTGGGGGTAGAGCCCATGCTCAATCAGTGTTGCCCCTACCTGATGCAATATTCTGGGCACAGGTTGAGAGGTGAAGGAAAGGTGATATCCTCGTTAAGATTGAAGGAACTGGGAAATGTGGATTCTGTTTCCACAGCAGATATAACATTATGGGAGAAATTGCTTCCCTGGTCTATGTCTCAGTTTCCACATGCTTGAGTTGGGGTAACCTGCCCCTTTCCCGCACTCTCGTGCTCAATTCCATTTGTGCTTTTTGAGTAGAAAGTGCTGCAGAAGTGGGAAGAGCTGTTGGCACTTGCACGGTCTGTCCCGGTCCCTGTGGGCTGCCACCTCAGTTGCTTGGGTGCATCTGTGACATGGCATCACTACGTGTGGAGCAGCGATGGCAATCCTGAGTTGACACCATATCATATGAAGACACCAGTGCCCCAGTGCCACGACCCAAGTGTTTGGAGTCTGGAGTTGGAAACCATGTTGCAGCCTCTGGCTGAATGAATGCAATTCATTCAGACCTTGCTGCTGCTTTGGCTAATACCATATTTTATCGTCCCCAAAGACGATGCATCCTGCTTTAGGAAGGCAGAATGAAGGAAAATACCAGACTCTTCAGGATCACTTTCCTCATGGAAGATGCACTCCCCAGTTGTCAATTGCTAATTTTAGGGAAAAAGACATGTGGTAGGTGAATACATGAAGGGTTTTTCTCTTGGGGCCCCTTACATCGTGCTCTCCTTGCTGCATGGTACGTACTGGGGAGCAAAGAGCTTTTCTCAAACTTGGCATCTTGATATCTGCCCCAGCTCTGCCAGCTGGGAATTGAAATGACTGCCTGGTGCCTTGGGTTAGGGCAGGAAACATCACTACTTTTAGCTCTAACCTTGGGTTTTCTGCCCCCTGGTTCTGCTGCAGGATGCAGTGAGCAGGATTTGCAGAGGATGAGTGGAGGCTCACGGGGTCTCTTTTTTTCTGGACCTCATGGCAGGGATGGGATGACAATGTGAAAAAACCCGAGCCTCCCTCTTCTCCTGCATGCTCTTAGTGGAGATGCCTGTGACCTTAGCAGAGGTGGGGAGACATGTTTGACTGAGCCAGGGTGAAGCACACAATGGTCCCTGGACCAAATGCAACCCAGGGCGCTCAGCAGTACAGCCTGTGACTGCTTTTTTCCTGCCCCCAGCCTGCACCTCCAGAAACAGTGGTGGATGCCAGAATGCAGTGCCCTATCTTAAACTGAAAGCCCTACTTGCTGGGACCCCTATCTTCTGTTAATCTCTTCTCGGTCTAGTTACTAATACTGCGCCCATCCCCACGGCCTCTGAGGACTGGGGCTGCAATCAGCTCGGTTTTGTGCCAGTTGGATGGAGATGGAGGGCAGCAGCCTGTGTTTACCAGCCCCATCTTTGCCCTCATTTGCACACCAAGGTGCCGTGCCAGCGCAGAACCTAATTTCCTTCTGGGGCTGGTCTGCACCTCGTGGGGTGGGCATGTAAGGCCTTGTTTGCATACTCGAGCTGCATCCAGAAGAGCCGCTTTGCTGTCGGCGTTGCTAGGGTGTTGCTATGCCATGTGTCACGGTGGGGGGTCTTCGGCTGATGGGAAGGTGATTGACATGGCTGTCTTGAATACAGATGTTCAGCGATCCCGAGTAGGTTGGGGTTGGCCGTACAGTGCAGATGGGGGTACGGGGCAAGGAGGGGGCAATCCTCCTAGAGTGCAGGAGGCTGGGGTTGCTGCACACCCAGCCCTGAGATGAGGTTAATGACTGTGAGCATGGCTGTAATGCACAAATTCTGGTGTAGCACGCGCTGTGCTGTCAGCCCCTGTGGAGAAGATGTATACTTCCCACCCAGCTGTTAAAGTGTTTAATAAACACAAAGAGACTCTGAGTTTCCACCGCACATTTCAGACTTGAGGTATCTCTGCGTTTTTTCCACGGCGACGAGCTAAACACTACCTGTGCCGAGAAACACATCAGTCATCCTGCAGGCAGTGATAGCTCCGGGCCGTTACAGGCTGCTGTGTGAGGAGAGGGGATGTCGGACTGGATGCCGGGGCCTTGTCTGAGAAACGCTAGGAGATCTTTGTCTGGAGGGCTCGGGAGGGGGCTTGCATGAAGGCTTTGGTAGGACATTTGTGGGCTTGATGAGCCTGTTGTGTGTGTGCAAGATCAGTCAAGCTTGAAGGAAAAGCAGTATTGGACAGGGGACAAGGGGTTTAAAGATGGCAGCTGGTTCTGTGGGGTTGGGTTTTGCCAAAAAAAAGGGGCAAGGATCTGGAAGCGTGCACTCTGAGTGTGCTGTAGGCTGGGCCTGATCCCCAGTAGCCAGCAGGATCCTACTCCAGCATGAATCATTGCTTTGGTGCTGGGATAACAGTGGCCAGATGTGAATGCCAGTGGCTTGGCATTGCTCTTAAGGCTCTTCTGGAAGGCCGTCCAGCTCCGCTATGGACTGAGCTAACTCAGCAGTTTATGTCCTATTCCACCTTAGCACAGTGTCCCCTGCTGTTACAGAGGGACCCTGAGTCTAGACAGTCCCTGAGCCCCATTAGGTCTTTGGTCTGCATCCCTCAGGGCTTCTTTCCCTCCCCCTTGCTTCCTCTCCCTCTTTTACCTCCTGCTGTCCTAGTGCAACAGGAAGCCGTGAAAGCACAAGTGTGATGTCCCCTTTGCCTGGGATCAACTGCTTTGGTAAGGATAGCACTTGCTGCAGGATGGCTGGAGCTGGAGGAGATGATCCCAGAAGCTCAGCCTGTTGGAGATGGTCCCGGCAGTCTGCCAGAGACTTTGGGGGAGGAAAGGACTATCTTGGATGGGCAGCCACCCGTTCAGGAGAATGTTCTCTTGCAGACACCATGATGCTCTGTTGTCTGCCTGGGTATGCATCATGCAGGAAACGTTGGATCTATAAGCCTTGCATTTGGGTGGGTGCCCTTTGTGGGCCTGCAAAAGTCTGTCGGAAAGCTGTGAGCCCTATAAAAAGCAGTGTCTGCCTCTGCTTGCACATCATGTATCTGCATACCCGGCAGCAGCCCATCCAACAGAGCCAAAGGACTGCCTCGCCGCCCCCAGCCCAGTTTGCTAGCTGACATGATGGGTAAGTTGAGGCTCCACTGAGCAGATGAAGTGGTTTTGTTTTGAGTGAAATAGGCTTTTGGCAAGGGGCTTATTTGCTTCCCTCAAATGCCAGCTGAGGGTTTTGGGTGTCAGCAAGGCCATGGGCCCCCATAGCCTGCTGGGCTGGGTGTGTGGCATGGATTTTGGGACTGATTTAGAGCCTCCATCCTTCCTCGAGTATGGGCCTTTCTAGTGAGGCCTGAGCTTTGCTTGGTCTCGGATGTGAAAAATCACAGCTTTGGATCCTGCCATGGAAAGTCAGCAAGAATGAGCGCGTTAATGCCATGGAGCAGGGCACAACAGGGGACAGCCAGGCAGCTTTTGGGCCAGGCCAGGGGTGCCCATTGGCCTTGAACAGAGACGTTTAACCTGCATCCGACTTGTTCGATGAGGCTTCCCAGTTTGCCTGGCACCAGACCTGTAGTCTGAGCGTAGTGCTAGCAGGTGTCCTGTGGCTGTTCTTCTGTTCACTCTCCTTAGGAGGCTGGCAGAGCCTCGGCGAGGTAGCATCCCCCCTCGCTGACCTTGTTTCTGCTGCTGGAGAGCTTGGTCAGCTAGCGGTGTCTGCTGCCAGTCAGGGGGACTTAAGAATAAGCAGGTATTAGGCTTGGGGTGTTGGTGCTGAGGACTTTGGGCCAGGTGGGAAGCAATCTGCAGGGCCGTATACCGTGTTGGGCACCCCAATCTATCGAACCCGGTGGCTGGGTTATTCACTATTTCAATGCACAGAGGGGGTCTGGCTCCGCCTGTCTGGTCACTCCACCCCATAGGCCTTTTCCTGCTGGGTGAATAGTGCAGCCCACACATGAGGGTCTTCCTTTGCCACCTGCTGTTCCCTCTACCTGACGGGACCTCCTGAGCTGAGCAGGCATGAGATGCCACCCCGCCTTGGCAGGAAACCCTAATCAAATCCCAGCCTGGCACACGGCGAGCGCTATTAGCTCCCAGCTGTTGCGAGCGGCGGATCGAGCCAGCCCCAGCCCCCGGAGGACCGGCTCTGCTCGGACGTGAGACAATGCCTGCATTCTTCCGGCAGAATGAACTTCCCTTTCTTCGGACTCTCTTGGACTCCCCAGCACTTCCCCCGGTAGCTGACTTTGCTGCCTTGAAGGGGTGTGCTTTCTCGCCCCGGCCCCCCCTTTGGTCCGGTGCCAATGCCTTTTGACGCCTGCCGTTGCCACAGTAACACTGGATGTGTCTTTACATCGGTGGCACCACCAGCCGGCTCCAACAACTGAGAGATTGTGCTTCAGCGCTCAGACACTCTCCCCCTGCCACCGCCGTCCCTCGGTGCTCGCTCGGGTCTCTGTCCATCTGTCTCTGCCCCCGTCTCCCTTGCAGTCTGCCTGTCTGTCCGTCCCACCTCTAGCAATGCTCGGCTTGTACTTTCTGGGAGGCAGGGGGCAGATCTGCTGTGAAGCTGGGTTGGCCTCGGGACTGGCCGGGTCACACAGCTGACTCGTAGAGCGAAAAAATAAAGCAGGATTTAAATGAGGCTTGGCAAGGGACCCAGGAGCATGCTGCAGCACTTCCTCCGACGAGGGTCTGCTCTTGCCGTTGCAATGACTCCGTGACTCTGAGCGGCACCAGAAAGGAGTCTGTGTCCTAGTAAATGCATTTTCAGCTTGATGGCGCCTGCTCTTTCTGCGCCTGGGAGACTGAGCTTGGCTGTGCCACTTGTTCCCTCTTTTGCAGTTATGAATCAAAATGACCTCTAGATTCCTCGAATGCCTCTCCAGAATGTTATACCTCTCTGCTCAGCATCAGCCAGTGGGAAGGCTTCAGAAATAGATTGGCCTCTCTGTCATTAGGGACTTCCTAGGTATGTACTTACCTAAGAGAGGCCATCGGATGGACACCGTTTGTGGAACATCACCTCCTGTGCTTTTTTCCACTGCTCCAGCCATTGGCCTAGCTTGCCTTTGCCCATCTACTGACATTAAAAAAAATCCCTACCCAGTGAATGGAGGGAAGCTATATCTGGCAGATAAAAAAAAATGGGGGGGGGGAGGGAGGGGGCAAAAAGCTCCTTCCTGTTAAAAGTGCACATTTAAAAAATTAGCAAGTTCTGTGCTTATGTGCTACAGGTCTTTTAATGAGCAGGATTCTAGGCATAGTCCTTTACCAACAATGCTGGGATAAATATCTTTCCCCTGGGCGAGGCTGAGGATATAGGCTAGTTGATCATGTAGTTATAGATCCCTTAAAGAGCCCATAAAGGGAGTGGACTATTGAGTATGGCCCTTCTCTGCTGGGGGTGGAAGATTTTTCCATTCTGAAGCCAGTCGGCTGTTTCCTGAGCTGGCTTGACCCGAAACCATTACCAAAACGCAGCGGCCCATTTCAGAGTCTCCATGCCCTCTGGATAAAGGGACGCTGGCAAGAGTGAGAGGTACAATGCGGGGAAGGAGGGAGTCTGATCGAGTCTGTCTTATCCCCTGCTCCACAGTTCCCTAGCTGTGTCATTCTTTGCAAGGCAGTGTAGCAGGGCCTCCTTATATAAAGCCAGCCATGCCCGTCCTGCAAAACACTGAAGCCAACAGCCCGTGGGCGACCTTGTATACCACCCTGCAGTAAGAACTGACCAGTACGGGGCTCTGGGAAGGAGGCGCAGTCAGAAAATAGAGCGGTTTTTTTCCACGCTGAAGTTTCCAAGGATTTATTACAAGCTGCAGGAAATGAGAATGTTATCTTCTTGAAAGGCTGCTAATATCCAATTGCTCAGCCAGCTGACAACCACCGCATCAGAACGCCTGATGCCAGGTGCCCTTTCGGGAGGCTTCTGGCTGCAGTATCTGATCTTTCCGAGAGGCTACATTTAGCCCCTGATGGGCCGAGGCAGAGGTGAAGCACCCCTCACACCCTGTCCCTGTGAGATGGGTGGCAGCAGCTGGATCTTATTGTTCAGAGTGCATGAATCTAACTGTAGAGCCGTGCCCAAATCTAGCTGTGGCTTCTTTGTAATGCAGGGAAGGAGCTCAGGGGTCAGGCCTGTTGGCATATGATAAAAGGAATTGTAGGTAATGACTAACCTGGGTTCCTCCAACCTCATCGTGGAGAACAACCTCCAGCCTTCAAATCCTTGGTGGTAGCAATGCTGCAAAGCTACACAGACCTGTGCGGGCCTCCTTGCAGCTCTCAGATACTCTTAAAGAGCTGTGCCCCTTGGCTCTTCTGAGCAGCATTGTGCTGGGGGTCGGGGTGGGGGGAGTTTGAACAAGTCCAAGAAAGATTGGCTCCATCTCCCCTGCCTCATGGCGGGGGGACCGGCCTCAGGTTTTGTGGTGCTTGTGAGAAAACCGGAGCTTGAAATAGTCTCGCTGAGAGCCAGGCTCTGGGGGCCGCGTAGGGTGAGGGGTATGGGAGGACGAGGTGGGCTGAGGGAGCACTGGGATCCATTACTAAGAGCTGCAGTCATGAAGGAAGCAGAAAGGCCCTTTGAAGTGCCCATCGCGCGGCTCTGAGCTTTGTTTCCACACTCTGAGGAGTCGGTGGAGGCGCTGGGAAGGGGAGAGCTCGGCTGCACAGCCCCGAAAGTCTCATCTCAGTTCGTACAGGATAATAAATACATTGGGTGTAGGTAGAGCTCCCAATTTTAGCCTCACTCAGAGCCCCGGGATTTCCGAGTGTGCGCGTGGGTTGGTGTGCAGGGTGGGTAAGGGTGAGCGTGTCTCTGGGGAGCCAGCTGGGCTGATGTAGCAGGTTGCTGTGGCTGGTGATTGAGGTGTGAGGCAGAGCTGCGTGGAAACGCCTTGGAGGGCTGGATTGAGCTGCGTGGGCACAGCTGCATAGCTGAGGCTGGCTTACCATCCCCGCTCCCCTCCTCTTCTTCTGGCTCTGCTCTTCCGATGCATGAGCTTCAGCCCCACTTCACCAGGCTGATGTTGCTACTGCAGAGGAGCTCCATGCTGTTGACATCGCTTCCACGTCGTTAGCATTGATTTTTGGTGCAGTCTGGAGCTTTACGTGCTCTTGCCCCTCTGTGATTCTGGGCCTGGCAGAGGCTTGAGCTCATTCCTTCTCGAAGGCTTTGAACAGGTCCGTGTGTTGCAGATGAGCTGTCACACCGCGCACCTGAGCCGTGCCCTCGCTGCCCCTCAGGGCATCTGCTCCTGTCCCAGCTTGCCCCTGCGGGGTGAAACGGAGGGCGCTGGCTATGCCAGCTCTGTTCTCTGGGATACCTCCCAGCACCAATGGTATTTCCTGGGGACAATTAACTAACTACAGTAGTTACTTGTCCAGATTAATTGCTGCTGCAAGAGTGGACAGGAACTGCATCCCCGGCACTGAAATGCAGCCATCTCTGGACTAGATCATGGTTGCTCTTTCAAACCTTGCCCTGTGATGCTACACAGCAGTTTGGAACAGGAAATTGAAACTGCCAGGAGAGTTTAATGAGGAAGAATATAATTAGCAGAGCTGGAGCTCAGCCAGGAGGCTGGGACAGCCCACCAGTCCTTCTGTGAAGCACCATGATGTCCTTGACGACCCCAGGGGTCATGTACTCAAGCGTTCAGCATGTGTAAAGGAGTAAGAGGAATAAAGGGGAGAGATCCTTTCATCAGAGCCAGGGTGGGCCTGGCTGCTGGGAGGGCTTTGGAGGTGCTTTGAGACCCTTTGGAAAGCAGATGGAGCATCTCGTCTTGAGCCTCGTGCTATGAGACTCTTGGGATTTCGTCATCTTCCCGAGCAAGATGGCCACCCAAGGGAAAACAGGCTTGTATCCCGGCTCTAGAGATGTAGCCTAATGAGACGTGAATACCTTGATGGTTACCGTCCCATATGTTCCTGATGCACAGCAGATCGGTCTCAGCCAGGCAGCAGCAGGGACTCCCTTCCCTAATGCAGAGGGTTGTTTTATTCACAACTTTTATGAAGAAACCCAGGTGCGTGCCCAACCTAGCCAACAATAACAAAGCAAATACTCCTTTCAGGGGGAGAGGGAGTTGACTCTGGTCTCCAGGGAAGTCAGTCAGGTCCTTTCAACCAGAGACAGAACCAGGGATTAAAATAAGAGCTGGGGTCCCTTATTCAAACCCGGCCTAGTAAAGGCCGTGTTTCACCACAGAAGATGCCACATTTCAGTGGGTCTCTGCCTGTCCACCCTCAGGGTGCCAGTTACTCCTACATCAGGATCCCCTTCCTGCTCGTCCACCCTTCTGGGAGGGTTTTCCATACTTCCACACAGGTGTAAATGCATAAATGGGGTGCAAGATAGAGCAGCATGATGTCCTCTCTGCCTCAGTTTCCCTATCTTTTGGTTGGGGGCGATGCCACTTGCCACCTGCTGAGGGGTGTTGGAAGAAAGAGTATTTGTGAAAAGCCATAAGCTGTTCCAGTGACAGGTGCATTCACTTTGTTGTGGGCACAGCTGGGACTGGGGGCAGATGGCAGGAAACTTGGGCGTAGCATTTGGCTTATAGCAACCTGTGGCACTTGTGCAGAACGTCACCAGCACAAAGCCCTGTGTAAAGAGCTAGTTCACCCCCACGCTGCTGCGGCAGTGGAGGTCTGTTATGGTAATTACTGTGCTAAAGCAGGGAGACTGAGTGGGGTGAAGAGACTTGTCCAAGGTCCCACAGGGAGTCGGTGGCAGAAGCAGAAATCCCATATCGGAGCTGTTGTTCTCGGCCCTGGGCTCAGATCTCAAACTTCTGCCCCTTCAGAGAGGAACAGCGGGGCAAAAGCAGTTCTCTCTGCTTTTGTCTTAGAAGAGTGAGGGAAAGGTCCTGCTCCCCGTTGCTTCCCCTCGAGGCCTTTGTTTCAGCGTGTGCCTAGCAAACGAGGCTTCCCTTGTACAAGTGGGAACGAGGTGGCAGTGCGGCGCGCTGATTGATTCCACAGGCCTGAAGCTCTCACTGGGGAACCCCGGGCCTGGTTCCTTCTGGCACTAACAAGGTAATAAGGACGTGAAATTAAGGAGGGAATTTGTTAAAGAAATCCCTGCTGCTGCCGCTGCTGCCAGCCCCGCTTCATCTTCGCTGCCTGCCTTTCAACCAGCCTGTTCTCCCTTTCCTGAAGGCAGAAATCCTACGTAGTGCTCCTAGCACCAGGAAAGCCTTAGGCCGAGTGTGTCAGCGGGAGGGCTTCCTTTATCTAGCGTTCTCTGGCACTGCCTCCATGGCACAGCGGAGCAGGCTGCCGTCTTCAGACAGCTCAGAAATGCAGGCCCGGTTGCAGGAGCGAGTTGCCTCGTGGGTCTTTCGCCAGACCCGCAGTTAAGCAAGGACTTAAACAAGGACGTGGACTTGGTGTGGTGAGTGGGAGGGAGGAGGAATTCTGGTCGGGCTTGTCAAGAAGATGGACAGGAACAAATAAATGATGGCATGGCAAGGATCTTGGCTGATGAAGTAGGTTGATAGGCCACCCTTGCCTCTTCCCCACCCGTGTCCTGGGACAGTAGATGTTCAGTGAGGTGCTGATCACAGGGGCACTTGATTTCTCTATATAAATCCACCCCCTTTGACAAAAAATAAGTAGGGAACCTTAACTCCGGCTGGCACTTGTAGGGACTTTGGGTAGCTAGGCCTCTGCCTTTTGGGTGGAGGACAGAGGCTAGTCTTCCAGTAGCATCTTCTGTGTTCATTTATCTTTATGTAGATCCTGTAAATGAGGCAGGGCTGCTGCACACAGCAGCAGCCCCCCCTGCAGCAGAACGTGCCTTTGTGCCAGAAGGAGCATATGTTGGGTCACTGAGCTCCTCCGGACTTATTTAAACAGTACCTGTGATTTTTTTTTCTGATTGGACTTTGGTGCCGCTGTTGTCCTGTGACCCATGGTGGGGCTTTGCGGGGCAAGTTTCCCCAGCGTGTCCTTTGGGATCTTATATCTAGATGGCTGAGGTTTTTGGTCTTGGGATCAGCCCACTGTATCCTCCCTGCCTTTGTTCACAATATATATGGAAAAATCCTTGGAAGTCATTCGCAGTGGCAAGGTGGAAGAATTCAGAAGCTTTGCTGAAGAGAGTGTTGGAGGAAAAGACTTTTGTGTTCACCCTCGTGCCTGATTCAACCCTTGTAGAGCGCCCGCGACAGCAACTCTTCTTCCACGGACTTACGCAATGCACCCACTTGCAGGTAGCTGTTCTTCTCCCTCTTAATTACTGTGCTGGAAGCCCCTTCATGGTCGCTCCTGAGTAATAAGTGGGCCCTTCCTGCCTGCCAAGCTTCAGTTCAGGACCAAGCCCCCATGTGAATTTAAGGAAACATCCTGGTATCCCTTGCCCAGAAAGTTGGAGTGAGGAAGATGCATCTCTACCTTGATTAAACTGGGCAACATAGGAATGATGCATGGTTTCCCCTGGGTGTCTGGAAGCCTTTGGAGGCAGCAGGGAGTGTGTGCAGTCATCCCAGTACATAGACTGTCTCAGAAGTCAAAGCGCTGTTAGACCTTCAGAGCCTTGCTTTCCTTTTTGTGTTGTATCAAGTAGCTCCCAGGAGGCTGGTAGCACTGCGGCTGCGTGTCCTTCAAGCACAGGTGGACCCTGCCTCAATCCTGAAGCATCTACAGGTGGAGACCCTCTTCTCTCCATATAGTCAATATGTACTGGACCTTCTCCTTGGCATCCACAGACCATTTTGGGAAATGTCCTTGGCATTTTGCTTTTTCCAAGAGCAAAGTTCTCTGGTTTTGTTTCTTTACAGAAATTTTAAGCCTTCTGTGTGAGTCTAGTACTGGGAAAGGATGGCAGGCTAAGAGCTCTGGGGACTTGTACCAGGCCAGCAGCAGGGCGGTCCTCTTCCAGGTACTTCCCCTCTCAGACACAAAGACCGTCTCTCATGGGACTGGAGGAATTCAGCCTCCAAGGCCCATTTGCTCAGGGGGTCCAGCAAGCAATGCCGGCTAGGACACGTAGCCATTCTGGATGCAGGATCTGAACTCTGTTCAGACCTTGGATGCCATGTCTGGTTGAGTGCGCATTGGTGCAAGTCTGAGCCTTGTTTCTTGCTGGCTCAGTTGGTTTCCTGTACATGTCATTTTAATGACCACCATTTGCTTTGTTTTGGTACCTTTCTGAGCCACCCTTCCTCCAAGTGGTCCCGTGCAGGACCTGGGGTTGTGTGAAGTTGGGTTCATGGAAGATCAGCTTAGCTGCTGTGTTTCCAGAGTTCGGGGCACGCCTCTTCAACAGCATCCACCCTCACTTGCGCTCCAGAAGGGCCTGTCTAGCAGAGGAGATTAGAAAATACAGAGGCGTGTTATTTTAATGATCATTACCTTGACAAATCACAACTACACCCTAGGGTTACTCTAATAATTATTTCTGTAAACTGGAATATTTTTTTTTTCTCCCAGAAACTTTGAATTAACTTTTAGTGATGCCAGCTTCTTTGGTACTGGGTGATCTGTGGGAAGGGGTTTTCCACATTTCTAACGGGCAAAATATCACCCTCATCAGTATTTATTCTGATGCACTTCCACCTACTGCTCAGCTAGTGATTCACTTTTATACCTTCAATATTAAGGGAATTACATCCTTCATGCTTGCAGTTATTAAATGCGTGTGATCAGTGCTTTATAATAAGGGTGGCTTGATTTCTTTATGGTTTCTTCAGAAAATCATGTTGAGTCCTCAGGGGTGGGTTAAAGATGTCTGCAAAATTTTGACAGCCACGATCTGCTGTTTAGCTCTCGTAGGGGAGATATTTTAGGGGGGCAAATGCAGAGGCAGGGGTTTTCATCCACAATGGACTTTCTTCTGTGTCTCACTCATGGGGTATGTAAGCTATGGTTGGAGTCGAGACAAACTGCTTTCCTCTTCCCTAGCAGTGATTAGGAACATTTTGGTCTCTGGTAAGAAAGAGGAAGATCTTATTCAGATACCTATGTCTGGGTGCTTTTCTGGCAAGCAAGGTTAGCTGACCTCCATTTTACACCTTCCTGGGAGAAAATGAGGTCAAGGGGGAAATTAATGTCCCGAGTACCAGATGTGCTGTGCAGCTGCTTTGGGTGGCCTGAAAATGACACTGAAAGCCATAGATGTGCAAATCCTTTGGACATCTAAATTTCCAGCCTCTGGCTAGACTGGTACAACTACAGCAACTTTGTGGAGAATGGCACCGAGCTCTGCTTTTTGACTGTGGCTGGACTGGGAGAGCTTTCTTCTTCAGCTAGCAGGTGTCCTGATTCATAAATGCCCTGCCAGTGGCAATCCCTCGTTAGCGGAACAAACAGCTACCGTTAGCCAGGTATCTTGGAGCCACCATTAGCTGGAAAAAAGATGTCAGTGGGAGTGGAGAGCGCTGCACAGGCGTGCAGACCAGCGTCTCTTGGGTTTGTGAGAGATGCTCTAAGCTCGGAGAGGAAGGGACGAGTGCTGCGTTTCACAGGAGCATCTACATTAGGCATGGTGAGTCCAATGAAGTCATCCATCATGCTTCTTCTGAACCCCTGGCGAGGGTCAGCCCTGGGTTCCCAGACCTGAGATGATGCTTCAGGTGAGGGGGAAGGGTTACATGAGTCACAGGGAAGGCAAGTGGCGATCTGTGTTCTCAGAGAGGCCACTTGTACCTGAGCTATAGGGCCTAAGGGAAGAGGGGCTGAGTCACTCTGTTGTGAGTCTTTGCTAGCCTCCTTGGAAGGGAAAGGCCTCCTTCCCCCCTCCTCCCTGCTTGATGTCAACTAGGAGGAAGGCTTTAGCTGAGGCGGTGCCCTGAGCCAGCTCTGTCACCGTGCTGATCTGGTGGAACTTGCCAGGAATTGCTCATTTATTCCCTGTCACAGTTGTTGCCTTTGATCCCGGGTCCCTGGACTGAGCCTCTGAGTTGTGAGGTTTTGCACACACAGACACAAACTCATCTGAAAATTAAAAGGAAAAGCTTGTCTAGCACTGACTGGGAACATCTGGGTAGCATTAACCTGTGCGAGGCGGCTCAGCTGTCACTGGTATCAGCGGGCTGCTGAGAGCACAAGCTGTTGGGGGACTAGAGTCTAGGGAGTGGGGGATGAGCACTCTCTCCTCTGACTTTCTGCTGATCCCGTTGCCCCAGTAGAGCCCTAGACAGTGGCATGGGAGCCTGCACAGGCAGCATCCTTCCTTCTCGGCCCAGTGCCCCAGTGAGGTGCTAGGAGGTGCTCTAAGGAGCCATGAGAGCAACTTCCTCTGGACCATTACAGACCCCAGTGCCCCAGCACTGTGCTATTTTCAGGTGGAGCATAAAGCCACAGGCTTTGCTGCTGGATCTTGCATCCGATGGTGCTCACTATTGCAGTAGGAATCCTAACCCTTGGCTTCCCATGTGTTTTCCCCCTGTGATGGAAGCTGGAGGCTTAGCTTCCTTTCCATCCTGACATCGGTGCCAGGTGGCTGTATGGCCACCCAACCTTGCAGCAATGATTTGTCTGTGGTAGCAGAGGTGGAACTGGTGAAAAGCTGTGGGAGCCTTTGTTACCATTACTCACCACTAAAAGAACAGGCATGGAAAGGTGGTGTCACTGGTAGGGCAAGGCATGCTCTCCATTGAAGTGGCCCTAGTAGGGAAGCAGGTGAGTGAGAGGAGGGGGAAGAGAGGTGGGGGGGAAGAGGTGGATGCTGTTGAAGTACCTAAGATGGATCAATAGATAGGTGACATCTCCAGAAATCTCTGGAACTGACCCAGATCACCAGCATGTCCTCTCTAAGCTGCAGCAGATCCAACAGACTCATCAGCCATTTAATTGCGGGGTTTGCAAGAAATCACTGCTTTGCCTTGTGGCAGCATCTCAAACAGAGCACCAGTTTCAGCATGTACTGGAGTGGGAGTCGTTAAGAAGCCTTTGGGTCCATCAACATTTCAAGTAGCCATCAGTCCAGGTTGCAGCTGGTGGCTGACTTGCTTTCTCCTGACAGCTGGGGAGAGGCAAAGAGCTAGGTCCTGCTTGCTGATGCTCTTAGAAGAGGGCCTCTTTCTCCCCTTTACATTCGTGCCCGTGTGGTCTGACATGCTAGACAGTTTGTTTATAATGCTAAACATATTAGTTAATTGAAAGCTAATGCTCCTGGCTGGATCACTAGACATGAAATGCTGAGATGACAAATCAATTTCCTTGTTGGCCTACAAGAGCGCAGTCAAACACTGCTTGCTTTTCTACCCTGCGTGCACACCTGTGTTTGGGCTCTGCTTGCTCACTGCAATCCCGTGGCGCTTTCTCGGCTCAGGATCTGAACTCAGACGTGGCACTGATGCTGCATATCTAGGAAGGGGCCATCTCATCTGCTCAGGCATCATGGGCAGATGATGGTGTCTCGATGAAAAGCCACTCCTACAGGCTAGGCAAGATATAAATGGACTGCGTGTGTGAGATCATGCACATATTCCATAGTTTGTTTTTCTGTGGTTTGTTTATAGATCACAAAGTGCTTTTATAAAAATGTGCATAATTAGATAAATATTATTCTCTGTTTGCAGAGGTAGGGGGAAGGTGAAGCCCAGAGAAGATAAGTGGCTAAGTCAAGGCTGTGTAGGAAGTCAGTGCCAGAAGCTATTTTGAAACTCGTTTCTCATATATAATGTAAAACATGCCTGGAATGTGTATAGACTATACAGTATATATCACCCTGGGGATGTATATGCCTGATATAAGACATCGGACTCTTGGTCTATATCTCTACCCTAGACTTGCTGCAGGGATTTGGTCACATCACTTAGGCCAGTGTTTTCAAAGGCAGCCCCTTGTTTTGGGTGCTCAGTTTGAACCGCTTGCTGGAGCCCTGTTCCAAAGAGGGGCTGACACCAGGCACTGGTTGCTTTTACCTGGTGATGCAGATGCTCAGCACTGCTGAAAGCCAGTCTGCAGGCACTTACCCCCCAGAATGAAGCAGCCAATGTTACTGGTCACTTGAAAATACAGCTTCCAACCTCTGTCTGTACCTTTATGTCTGTTTGTGGGTGGTGGTGGAAATGATGCCTGCCTGCCTACTGACTGCAACTGCTTGTAGTGATTTGAGATGTACAGATGAGTGTTAAGTGAGAACATCTTACTGTGTTATTCCCAGGGGCCTGTGGAAGCAGGCAGTAGTGAACTGGTGAAGTGCGAAACTTTATTTCTAGTGATGTGGCATGAACATCCTGGATCGATAGTGTATTGCAAACAGCAACTGCTGTTGAGCTTGACCTTGATGGTATGGAAGCTTTACAATGAATTTTGAAGGAAAGAGTAACTAAAGACCTGGAGGTAAATGAACAGTGGGATATAATGCAGCATAGTTTTACCAAAATTAGATTGTGCCAGACTAACCAGATACCATTTCTATAAGAGCTGGTAGATCTGTTCTACTTGCACTTCTGAACCAAACTTGATATAGTGCCACAAAGGAAATTATCAGTTATTCTGGAGAAGATTGGGGGTGAGGGGGTGGGATTTGTACAACAGTTGTAAGAGAACTGGCTAAAAAAAGATGATGGTAGGGACTGTGGAAAGGGGACATTTCAGGCTGGACGGGAGTTACTTGTGAAGCTCCTAAGGGATCAGCCTAGAGACTGATCTTATTTAATACTTTCACTAACGACTTTGGCATAGAAAGTAGGAAAGTGTTAATGAAACTTGCTGATGACCTGACGTTGGGAGGCTTTATTAATGCAGTGGAGGATCAGGATTTCATAGAGCATGAACTGAATGGCCTTGAGAAATAGAAATGGGATGGAATTCAGTAACGCAAGGCAAGAGCATGCGTTTTAAGACTGATAATCTGAATGTCTTCCATGAGCTGAGGAGGTGAAAGACCCGTGTGTACTAGTTGTTACATGTGAGCAACCAATGTCTTCAGCTGTGAAAACAGTCTTGGACAGTGTCAGGGAAGATAATTCCAATAGTAATACTGTTGTCCAAGGCAGTGGTGAGAGCTCATCTGGAGTACTGGAGACAGGGCTGATGAGCCAAGATCAAGAGAGACAAATTCTAATGGGAGCAGGTGCAGAGAGAGGCAACTAGGGTGCTTAGAGAAAAAGAGACTAAAATGACTTGGCTTGTATAGCTTCACAGATTAAGGCTGGGAGCGGACATGACTGTTGTATGTAAATATATCAGGTGGGTAAACTTCCAAAAGGGAAAAGAAATTTAGCATCAGTGCAGGAGCAAATGGGTTTCTATTGGTAGGAGTAATTTTTGAGTGGAGATATTGCAGGATTTTAAGCACCCAAGAAATTAAGTTCTACAGTGGGATTAGTGGGGAAAAATTCTCGATCAGTTGTAAAATGGGGTTTGATCTGTTTATGAAAGGGATTATGCGATGGGGTTGCCTGCAGTAGTAGGGGGCTGGACTGGATGACCCAGGATGCTCCTCTGTTTTACATTCCTAATTCAGGATGGACTGAAATGCCAAGTCTTTCCTTAGCCAGAGGGCCTGTTGTACACTATGGTTTGGGATTCCCATCTGTGATTTCCCTGTGTGTATGCACTTGCTTGTCCGCACCTCTGCCTTTGTGTCTAATGAACGTGGCTATAAATTAATAACATGTGAAAGGCGATTTGGGTTTGGGAGGTCACTTCTGGCCTTCAGGGGCTGGGAGGCTGCAATACAGGTCAGGTACTATCTTTGTGGGTGGACGCAGTCAGGTTTGATGTCACTGTCAGGACTGACTCCCTTGTGGAGTTTTGTGCCGTGCTGAGCTGGGAGGATTCAATCACTGGCCTTAGGGATCTTGCCTTATATTTCCTAATCCTCAGCCGTCATGTTCAATTATGTGGCCAGAGGTTGGTTCTCACAGTGCAATTCAGTTGGCACTTGCATTTATCTATCTTGGGACATTTTTAATGCTCAGAAAAGGCAAGATTGTGAGAGTTTTTTTAAAGCTTCCTTGGTACAGCTCTGACACATGCACCCTAAACCTGACCCAGAGCATACCAGCAATTTAGTACCAGGTCCTCAGGCAGCTCTACCAGCATATTTCCCTGCTGTACAGCAGCATCCTTGAGAGCTGATGTCTTGCCCACTTGTCCTTAGACACCCTTCACAGGCCCTGGAGGGTTTCTTAAAAGGTGCATGAGCATTATGATCACATCAAGTCAGGTCTCAGTCTTTTATTCCTGGGGTCTCATCGCAGGGCTGCTCAGCCTGTTCCCTAAAGCTCTGGATCCTCATGTTTCAGACTTGGTATATGCCTTTTAGTCTCTAAGCACTTTGAAGGCTGCTTCCTGCCACAATGTTCCTTCCCAGTGGAGGGTCCCTCTCCAGGCTTGACACTGTGTTGGGGTGTGGTGACATTGTCAGTCTGCATTTAGCCCTGGACGAGTGTGGCTTGTCCCTCCATCATCCCTGGGTATGTTTTAGTTGTGGGACCCCCATGAAAGCCTGCCAGCAAACTTCCATCTGAACTTGCATTTCTGCCCTTTGCTATTAATACGTGGATGCTCTGTATTGACTCCTTCTAGCTGGTCCTCCATTCTGTGAGTGACTGCCGAAACCACGTGTGTTGCCAGTGAATGCATCATTGCTTTAATAATATCCTGCATCTCTTTCTCACTGGAACACAGGCAAGCCAAGCTGATGAGCAGATAGTTTAAGATGAACTGTAACTTAAACTGTCATGCAAAAACCAGTTGGGATTTTATTTTGTGTCCTTAAGCTAACTGCTCTGGATATGCAGGCAATTACAGAACATGTGGAAATCAAATGTGTGTCTCTTCTGGGTCCTTGCACTTCTTGGATGCATGCACTGGGATCAGAGACATGTTCATCGCAGGAGTTTAGTTCAGTTTTTTTTCCCCCCTCTTAAGCATTTGAGGAACAAATGAAGTAGGTCCACGAACTTCCATCCTAGAGGAGCTTTCTTCTCGAAGAATAAGTGCTACTTAAGCCTGAACACAGACCCCTGTTTGGGATGGGAGAGGTGGGGAGGTCTTCTCCTTCCCCTTCTAGACCTTGCATAAAATACCCTCTTGGTTTAGTAAAGTGATAAAGTTTCTTTCCTGAAACCCACCAGTGCTGCTCCTGGGTCTCTTGTGGTGATTTTCCCTGGCGGGTAGAGCTCCTATGAGACGCTGACCTGGATCTTTGTGCTCTGGATAAGGTGGTCTTTGGCCTTGGTCTCTGAGAAAAGAACATCCAAACTGGGCTGGTGTATTGTGGGTGATGGAGCACAGCCCGTAGCAGAAAGTGAGTTACTGGGACTCATGCTAAGGATGCATGTGAATGAGAGATTAGAGAAGTGACTGCCTCACTGAGTCTCTCTGGAAGCTACCAACAGACCAGGACCAAACCTCTGAGGCTCCAGCGAGCTGTCTGCTTATGACCCAGCCATATGGCTGTCATGAGTGTGGGAAGTAGCTTTGCTTACCAATCTACATACCCGGTTGAAATTGCTTCACTAATGAAGGCTTCTATAAAAAGTGGAAGGTGTTTTGCCCTTACTCATCCAGTGGGAAGTTTCCTCCTGTTTCCAGTGCACGAAGCATCACATGGGGCAGAAATAGTCCTGTTGTTTTGCAGAGGGGTAGTGCTAGGGACTGAAAATGGCATGTCGAGCCAGTCCATTCTGGGTCAGCAATTCCAGGTCAGCCGAGGTTTGTGTGCAGGTCTGTTGAGTGGCTTATGCTCTGCGAGCTTGTGGGTGAAGTCCAGTTCCTGGTAGATAAGGGTCCATTTCATCTCATCTCCAAAATCATCATCAACATGAATTAGTTCTTCTTTGGCCATGTCAGGACAGAGGTCAAGGCCAGAATGGGCCAGGGAGAATGCATTTACCTCTCTTTGACTTGGGGTCCCACCAGGTGAGGGTTGAAGCCCGTGAGCAGGAGTTCAGGCCCGCCAGAAGCATGCCGTGCTGGTGTTGCTGCTGCCTGTGTTGTTCCTACCATGTGGTTTAACAGGGGGCCCCATTATCTGGGGCTGTCGATCTGTCACCTTCCACCAGCTCTAATATTTACTGAATAAAAATTCAGTGCTGACAGATCTATTTCTGTTTTCATTCTCCGTAACATGCCTGCCAGAATGCTTCAGGCATAGGAGGAACTCATAATAAAGACACACTTTACAAACTCTGCCTGACACCACCTCACCTACGACACTCCCCAGCCAAGGAAGAGTAAGACCCTGCCTAGTCCACCCTGTTAACTGGTTGGGTAAGCATCATTCCTGCCCTGTGGAGTTGATATAACAACCAACCAAGCCACCCTGCAGCTCCAGCCTCCCAATGAAAATCTAAGCTGTGTCCTGTAATGGAGTGGGACAGGGTCTATATAGACTATCCAGTGCTTGGCAAGGAAGAGGTTAACCTCTGGTCGGATAAGGACTTGATAACTGTATTCAGAGAGCTGACGCTGACTGTTGATATGACCGTGGTCAAGTCATATGTTCCCTCTGTGGTTTGGCATCAGCACAGTGGTGTCAGTGGTAGGTCCTTCCCTCACAGGGTGCAGCAAGGATAAATCCCTTCAAGACTTTGAGGTACTCTTGCGCTATGGGACAGGGCAGGAGAATTAGATGCTCACCCTGTGGGACTGCCTTCAGGCAGGTTGATCCATGAGCGAAGTGGCAGATCCTCCCTCCAGCTGCAGGTGGGGACACTGATTCAAGGTTTCATGTTGGCCTTTCTGCTGGTGTGCTCCTCTTGCTGATGTGGGGCAAGTTGAGGAGCTCCCAGAGAAGTGGAGCCAGCAGCAGCTGTGCTGGCAGGGAGGGAGAGGGGCTGGGGCGGGGGGGGGGAGGTTAAAATGAGGGCATGTAGTGGGGAAAAGGGGAGGCCACAAGAAGCTGCCTCATCCCTTTCTACCCTGAGGTCCCCAAGCTGCTCGGGTTCATAGAGCCCCTTCATCTTCCCAAAGCTGCTTCAAGCTTTTATTCCCTTAGTTGCTACTCCTCAGGGGCCCAGACCCCCATCCTAACTACCGCAAGCTCCCCATTGCCCCTGCTAGCTTCCCAGCTGCTTCCTCCCCATTCCCATCTCTTAGTTACTTCCAGCTTTTTTTTTCTCCACCAAAGTATTCATTAGTTCCCACTAATTCCTTTCCAAGCTCTGAGCCCTGATACTATGTGCTAGCTTTGGGTCTTGAGAGCAGCATCCCCTCTGGCTGGCCAGTTGGACTGGAAGACTCCCTCCCCCTCTCTTGCACCAGGTACAGGGATCAAATGACCAGCTGTCATGGGCTCAGCCACCAAGTAGGTTAACGTGGCTCAGGTGCTTTTTCTGCAAGAATTTTGCTCATGATTTCTGTTTTACTGATGTGCCAAGTGAGATGCAACAGGGAATCAACTTGCCCAAGGATGCACTGTGCCCCAGAGGCAGAGTGAGGAACACAAGCCAGGACGTCGGCCTCCCAGCTGGTCTACATTAACTGCTAAGCCCTGCATACCTTCCTTGGTTTCTTAGTGAAAGATTTAAGGGTGGGAGTGGAAGGAAACTAAAGGAGATAGTTTTACCTGCAAAGGATCCAAGTAACAGAAATAAAAGTGATGCAAGAAATTGCTCATTTTCCTGGTGTTATGAAAACCACGTACGTTTGGGAGCATGGGGATAGAATATGCAACCAGGTCTAATCCCCACACCTTTCCCTTTCAGGACAGAGCAAGGGGGTGGGTCTGGCTAATGTAGGGACAGCTTTCTGGCTGCTGTCCACTGCCTGGGTCAAGCACCTGTGTGGAACAGGCCAGCTTGACCTGGTTTGCTAAGGGCTGAGCTTTTCCTTCCTTTTCACAGACACATAGAGAATTGGAAGAACTTGCAGACTCTGAATGCTGTAGACATGGAGCTGTACACGGGACTCCAGAGGCTGTGAGTATGACCCAAGTGTGTGAGAAGGAGGCCTGAGGGATGGGACTAGGCAGCTATTTTTGGCCTGGTTGGAAGGCTCCAGCAAGAAAGCACTGCTCCTTTTGTCCTAGTACCTCTGCCCCCTTGATATTTTGAGCATGTTCAATGACTGGCTGCTATGGTTGATGGTTTACTGCCAGGCAGCCCAAAATGAAGAACCCCGACTTTTAACTTCGGATACTTTTCAGCCCTCATTGGCTCCCTGAGCAGGCAGGCTTGAAGCTCACCACAACTCTGCCAGCTCTTAGTAATCCTGACTTATCTCACCCCCTGCTGTTCTAGTCCTGGGCCCATGCACTGCTCTGTAGATACTCAAAGTTGCAAAGCACCAGCTATTTCTCACTATTTAGGTACTTCCATGGCTCCCATC